>NW_024413924.1:0-1375 GCF_014898765.1 Herpailurus yagouaroundi | reverse complement strand
GATCCAATGTCTCATTCAGGGCCCTTGTTTCTTTATTGACCGTGTGTCTAGATGATCTATCCATTTCTGTAAGTGGAGTGTTAAAGTCCCCTGCAATTACCACATTCTTATCAATAAGGTTGCTTATGTTTATGAGTAATTGTTTTATATATTTGGGCGCTCCGGTATTCGGCGCATAGACATTTATAATCGTTAGCTCTTCCTGATGGATAGACCCTGTCACTATTATATAATGTCCTTCTTCATCTCTTGTTACAGCCTTTAATTTAAAGTCTAGTTTGTCTGATATAAGTGTGGTTACTCCAGCTTTCTTTTGGCTTCCAGTAGCATGATAAATAGTTCTCCATCCCCTCACTCTCAATCTAAAGGTGTCCTCAGGTCTAAAACGAGTCTCTTGTAGACAGCAAATAGATGGGTCTTGTTTTTTTATCCATTCTGATACCCTGTGTCTTTTGGTTGGCGCATTTAATCCATTTACATTCAGTGTTATTATAGAAAGATATGGGTTTAGAGTCATTGTGATGTCTGTATGTTTTATGCTTGTAGTGATGTCTCTGGTACTTTGTCTCACAGGGTCCCCCTTAGGATCTCTTGTAGGGCTGGTTTAGTGGTGACAAATTCCTTCAGTTTTTGTTTGTTTGGGAAGACCTTTATCTCTCCTTCTATTCTAAATGACAGACTTGCTGGAGAAAGGATTCTCAGCTGCATATTTTTTCTGTCTAGCACACTGAAAATCTCGTGCCAATTCTTTCTGGCCTGCCAAGTTTCAAAAGAGAGATCAGTCACGAGTCTTATAGGTCTCCCTTTATATGTTAGGGCACGTTTACCCCTTCCTGCTTTCAGAATTTTCTCTTTATCCTTGTATTTTGCCAGTTTCACTATGATATGTCGTGCAGAAGATCGATTCAAGTTACGTCTGAAGGGAGTTCTCTGTGCCTCTTGGATTTCAATGCCTTTTTCCTTCCCCAGTTCAGGGAAGTTCTCAGCTATGATTTCTTCAAGTACCCCTTCAGCACCTTTCCCTCTCTCTTCCTCCTCTGGGATACCAATGATGCGTATATTATTTCTTTTTAGTGTATCACTTAGTTCTCTAATTTTCCCCTCATACTCCTGGATTTTTTTATCTCTCTTTTTCTCAGCTCCCTCTTTTTCCATAACTTTATCTTCTAGTTCACCTATTCTCTCCTCTGCCTCTTCAATCCGAGCTGTGGTGGTTTCCATTTTGTTATGCATTTCGTTTAAAGCGTTTTTCAGCTCCTCGTGACTGTTCCTTAGTCCCTTGATCTCTGTAGCAAGAGATTCTCTGCTGTCAGCTATACTGTTTTCAAGCCCAGCGATTAATTTTATGACTATTATTCTAAATTCACTTTCTGTT
>NW_024413923.1:0-1223 GCF_014898765.1 Herpailurus yagouaroundi | reverse complement strand
TGCAGTATGCACACTGGTACCTTGCGAAGGGGGCTATGGCCTTCCCCCCTTTTTGTGGTTGGGGTTTTTCGATGCTGCTAAAAAACAGCAGCATCTGTTCTTTAGTTCTGCTGTGAGAAAGGTGGCCTTCTTTTTTAGTCTTCACTTCTCTTTCAGCTGCAAATTTCTGTTGGTGAAAACTGTATTGATGACCTCTAATAGCTGAGTGATATTCATCTGGCAAAGCCATCCAACCTCTGGAGTTTTCGTCGGATATCTGGGGCAGCCTGTGCCACCAAAGTGGTATTTACAATCTGTTGACTTACTTGTGCCACGGGGTCAAACGGAACCTATACATGGTACGCCTCAAAGAATCTTTCATAGTAGTCTCCGGGAGACTCCCCAGGGTGCTATGTGACTGATGACATTTTAGTCATGTTCATGGGATTGTTGACTCCAGCTCAGACTCCCTGAAAGAGGGCTTCCTGGTATCCTCAGACGTGGCCCTGTCCTCCTTCTGTGCTGAAATCCCATGTTGGGTGTTCTTCAGGCATGCAGCTTGAGACCAGACAGTAGGGTCATTGATTCCTGGAGATGTGTGATCTTCTAGGTACTGTCATGTTTCTGTCATCGTTATTTTTAATTGAACAAAGTATGGACTAACTGTTGACAATCTTCCCCAGTCTGTCAGTAGGTCGGGAAGAGGGACTCCATCAAGTCAACCGTTGCTTGTGGCTTTTCGGACTATGGTGGAGGGCTGTGTTTCCAATTGAGGAGGTCGGTTGTAGAGAAAGGTAGATAACACATCATGGAATGGCTGGTCTGGACTGGTCCATCCTCATTCTGCTTTCAGGCTCTCTCGTCTCCGTTACATACATTCGGAGAGTTTAAGGTCTGGGTCTTGGGCGCAGTCTGGCTGCTGTCCCATGTTGGGGTGGGTTATCTGGGTCTGAGAGCGGTGGGGTGATGGGCGGCACTGACTGCAGTGGCAACTGCACTGACTCTGGCTGTGGCTGGAGAGACAGATGCAGGAGGAGTCTCAAGCTTACGGGACGGGGGGAGGGAGCTTGAAAGTCATGAGGAGGTGGAAAGACAATATCTTCCTCCATAACTCTTTCAAATATTAGAGGAGCAATGGGTCGCTTCTTTGGCTCCCTGGGTGAGTCTCCAGATAAAGTGGCTAAAACCTTTGCCTGGCTCTGTTTGCTAATGATGAATCACCTTCAAGGCAGTAGATTTGGGGC
>NW_024413922.1:0-1018 GCF_014898765.1 Herpailurus yagouaroundi | reverse complement strand
GAGTCTTATAGGTCTCCCTTTATATGTGAGGGCACGTTTACCCCTTGCTGCTTTCAGAATTTTCTCTTTATCCTTGTATTTTGCCAGTTTCACTATGATATGTCGTGCAGAAGATCGATTCAAGTTCCGTCTGAAGGGAGTTCTGTGTGCCTCTTGGATTTCAATGCCTTTTTCCTTCCCCAGTTCAGGGAAGTTCTCAGCTATGATTTCTTCAAGTACCCCTTCAGCACCTTTCCCTCTCTCTTCCTCCTCTGGGATACCAATTATGCGTATATTATTTCTTTTTAGTGTATCACTTAGTTCTCTAATTTTCCCCTCATACTCCTGGATTTTTTTCTCTCTCTTTTTCTCAGCTTCCTCTTTTTCCATAACTTTATCTTCTAGTTCACCTATTCTCTCCTCTGCCTCTTCAATCCGAGCCGTGGTGGTTTCCATTTTGTTATGCATTTCGTTTAAAGCGTTTTTGAGCTCCTCGTGACTGTTCCTTAGTCCCTTGATCTCTGTAGCAAGAGATTCTCTGCTGTCCTCTATACTGTTTTCAAGCCCAGCGATTAATTTTATGGCTATTATTCTAAATTCACTTTCTGTTATATTATTTAAATCCTTTTTGATCAGCTCATTAGCTGTTGTTATTTCCTGGAGATTCTTCTGAGGGGAATTCTTCCGCTTGGTCATTTTGGATAGTCCCTGGCGTGGTGAGGACCTGCAGGGCACATCCCCTGTGCTGTGGTGTATAACTGGAGTTGGTGGGCGGAGCCGCAGTCAGACCTGATGTCTGCCCCCAGCCCACCGCTGTGTCCACAGTCAGACTGGTGTGTGCCTTCTCTTCCCGTCTCCTAGGGGCGGGATTCACTGTGGGGTGGGGTGGCCTGTCTGGGCTACTTGCACACTGCCAGGCTTGTGATGCTGGGGATCTGGCGTCTTAGCTGGGGTGGGTAGGCAAGGTGCACGGGGGCAGGAGGGGCAGGCTCAGCTTGCTTCTCCTTAGGTGATCCACTTCAGGAGGGGCCCTGTGGCT
>NW_024413921.1:0-2293 GCF_014898765.1 Herpailurus yagouaroundi | reverse complement strand
AAGTATGGCTACTCCAGCTTTCTTTTGGCTTCCAGTAGCATGATAAATAGTTCTCCATCCCCTCACTCTCAATCTAAAGGTGTCCTCAGGTCTAAAATGAGTCTCTTGTAGACAGCAAATAGATGGGTCTTGTTTTTTTATCCATTCTGATACCCTATGTCTTTTGGTTGGCGCATTTAATCCATTTACATTCAGTGTTATTATAGAAAGATATGGGTTTAGAGTCATTGTGATGTCTGTATGTTTTATGCTTGTAGTGACGTCTCTCGTACTTTGTCTCACAGGGTCCCCCTTAGGATCTCTTGTAGGGCTGGTTTAGTGGTGACAAATTCCTTCAGTTTTTGTTTGTTTGGGAAGACCTTTATCTCTCCTTCTATTCTAAATGACAGGCTTGCTGGATAAAGGATTCTCGGCTGCATATTTTTTCTGTCTAGCAAACTGAAAATCTCGTGCCAACTCTTTCTGGCCTGCCAAGTTTCAAAAGAGAGATCAGTCACGAGTCTTATAGGTCTCCCTTTATATGTGAGGGCACTTTTACCCCTTGCTGCTTTCAGAATTTTCTCTTTATCCTTGTATTTTGCCAGTTTCACTATGATATGTCGTGCAGAAGATCGATTCAAGTTACGTCTGAAGGGAGTTCTCTGTGCCTCTTGGATTTCAATGCCTTTTTCCTTCCCCACTTCAGGGAAGTTCTCAGCTATTATTTCTTCAAGTACCCCTTCAGCACCTTTCCCTCTCTCTTCCTCCTCTGGGATACCAATGATGCGTATATTATTTCTTTTTAGTGTATCACTTAGTTCTCTAATTTTCCCCTCATACTCCTGGATTTTTTTATCTCTCTTTTTCTCAGCTTCCTCTTTTTCCATAACTTTATCTTCTAGTTCACCTATTCTCTCCTCTGCCTCTTCAATCCGAGCTGTCGTGGTTTCCATTTTGTTATGCATTTCATTTAAAGCGTTTTTCAGCTCCTCGTGACTGTTCCTTAGTCCCTTGATCTCTGTAGCAAGAGATTCTCTGCTGTCAGCTATACTGTTTTCAAGCCCAGCGATTAATTTTATGACTATTATTCTAAATTCACTTTCTGTTATATTATTTAAATCCTTTTTGATCAGCTCATTAGCTGTTGTTATTTCCTGGAGATTCTTCTGAGGGGAATTCTTCCGCTTGGTCATTTTGGATAGTCCCTGGCGTGGTGAGGACCTGCAGGGCACTTCCCCTGTGCTGTGGTGTATTACTGGAGTTGGTGGGCGAAGCCGCAGTCAGACCTGATGTCTGCCCCCAGCCCACCGCTGGGGCCACAGTCAGACTGGTGCGTGCCTTCTCTTCCCCTCTCCTAGGGGCGGGATTCACTGTGGGGTGGGGTGGCCTGTCTGGGCTACTTGCAGACTGCCAGGCTTGTGATGCTGGGGATCTGGCGTCTTAGCTGGGGTGGGTAGGCAAGGTGCACAGGGGCAGGAGGGGCAGGCTTAGCTTGCTTCTCCTTAGGTGATCCACTTCAGGAGGGGCCCTGTGGCAGCAGCAGGGAGTCAGATCCGCTGCCGGAGGTTTGGCTCCGCAGAAGCGCAGAGTTGGGTGTTTGCGCGGAGCGGGCAAGTTCCCTGGCAGGAACTGGTTCTCTTTGGGATTTTGGCTGGGGGATGGGCGGGGAAGATGGCGCTGGCGAGCGCCTTTGTTCCCCACCAAACTGAGCTCTGTCGTCCGGGGGCTCAGCAGCTTTCCTTCCCTTTGTCCTCCAGCCTTCCCGCTTTCTGAGCAGAGCTGTTAACTTATGACCTCCCAGCCGCTAAGTCGCGCTTGCTGTCGGAACACAGTCCGTCAGGCCCCTCCGCTTTTTGCAAGCCAGACTTGGGGGCTCTGCTTGGCCGGCGAGCCGCCCCTCCGCCCCGGCTCCCTCCCGCCAGTCCGTGGAGCGCGCACCGCCTCGCCGCCCTTCCTACCCTCTTCCGTGGGCCTCTCGTCTGCGCTTGGCTCCGGCGACTCCGTTCTGCTAATCCTCTGGTGGTTTTCTGGGTTATTTAGGCAGGTGTAGGTGGAATCTAAGTGATCAGCAGGACGCGCGGTGAGCCCAGCGTCCTCCTACGCCGCCATCTTCCCTTTTTATTCCCTAAAGGTAATTTTAAATGAAGATACTGAGGGTTGCAAAAGAAGAAATGTCAGAATAGTCACTTAATTCCAAGATTTCTGACTTTAAAATTTCTTCTCATTATGGGTTTTGAATGACATTAGAAAGATAATTTAACATAAAGTATTAGGAATATATGCTTGGTAATTAAGATATTTATTAAATGGCCAT
>NW_024413920.1:0-1322 GCF_014898765.1 Herpailurus yagouaroundi | reverse complement strand
CTAGTTTCGAGAAGAATGCTGGTGCAATTTTGATTGGGATTGCATTGGATGTGTAGATAGCTTTGGGTAGTATTGACATTTTGACAATATTTATTCTTCCAATCCATGAGCAGGGAATGTCTTTCCATTTCTTTAAATCTTCTTCAATTACCTTCATAAGCTTTCTATAGTTTTCAGTATACAGATCCTTTACATCTTTGGTTAGATTTATTCCTAGGTATTTTATACTTCTTGGTGCAATTGTGAATGGGATCAGTTTCCTTATTTGTCTTTCTTTTACTTCACTGTTAGTGTATAAGAATGCAACTGATTTCTGTACATTGATTTTGTATCCTGCAACTTTGCTGAATTCATGTATCAGTTCTAGCAGACTTTTGGTGGAGTCTATCGGATTTTCCATGTATAATATCATGTCATCTGCAAAAAGCGAAAGCTTGACTTCATCTTTGCCAATTTTGATGCCTTTGATTTCCTGTTGTTGTCTGATTGCTGATGCTAGAACTTCCAGCACTATGTTAAACAACAGTGGTGAGAGTGGGCATCCCTGTCGTGTTCCTGATCTCAGGGAAAAAGCTCTCAGTTTTTCCCCGTTGAGGATGATGTTAGCTGTGGGCTTTTCATAAATGGCTTTTATGATCTTTAAGTATGTTCCTTCTATCCCGACTTTCTCAAGGGTTTTTATTAAGAAAGGGTGCTGGATTTTGTCAAAGGCCTTTTCTGCATCGATTGACAGGATCATATGGTTTTTCTCTTTTTTTTGTTGTTAATGTGATGTATCACGTTGATTGATTTGCGAATGTTGAACCAGCCCTGCATCCCAGGAATGAATCCCACTTGATCATGGTGAATAATTCTTTTTATATGCCGTTGAATTCGATTTGCTAGTATCTTATTGAGAATTTTTGCATCCATATTCATCAGGGATACTGGCCTGTAGTTCTCTTTTTTTACTGGGTCTCTGTCTGGTTTAGGAATCAAAGTAATACTGGCTTCATAGAATGAGTCTGGAAGTTTCCTTCCCTTTCTATTTCTTGGAATAGCTTGAGAAGGATAGGTATTATCTCTGCTTTAAACGTCTGGTAGAACTCCCCTGGGAAGCCATCTGGTCCTGGACTCTTATTTGTTGGGAGATTTTTGATAACCGATTCAATTTCTTCGCTGGTGATGGGTCTGTTCAAGCTTTCTATTTCCTCCTGATTGAGTTTTGGAAGAGTGTGGGTGTTCAGGAATTTGTCCATTTCTTCCAGGTTGTCCAATTTGTTGGCATATAATTTTTCATAGTATTCCCTGATAATTGTTTGTATCTCTGAGGGATTGGTTGT
>NW_024413919.1:0-11310 GCF_014898765.1 Herpailurus yagouaroundi | reverse complement strand
TAATTTGGCTATTGTTGAGAGTGCTGCTATGAACATTGGGGTACAAGTGCCCCTATGCATCAGTACTCCTGTGTCCCTTGGATAAATTCCTAGCAGTGCTATTGCTGGGTCATAGGGTAGGCCTATTTTTAATTTTCTGAGGGTTGATGGGGGGTGGGAGGGAGGAGAGGGTGGGTGATGGGTATTGAGGAGGGCATCTTTTGGGATGAGCACTGGGTGTTGTATGGAAACCAATTTGACAATAAATTTCATATATTAAAAAAAATTTTAAAAACAGGAGGACAAAGAAAAGCACTTTAAGTATAAAGGTACATAGAAAAGTAAATGGATAGAGAAAGATATAAAATGTTAACACTAACCAAAGAAAGTCGGAGTAGAAATATTAATTTTAGACAAAGCAGATTTCAGAGCAAGGAAAGTTATCAAAGACAGAGAGGGGCATTACATATGATTAAAGGGTCAATTCTCAACAAAAGGTGTAATGATCCTTAATATGTGTAAACTTAACATCAGAAACACACCTTAACAAATTTAAAGGTATAGAAAGTAAACAATGTCTGCTCTCAGACTACCATGGAATTAAACCAGAAATCAGTAACTTAAAGGTAGTTGAAAAATCCCAAAATAATTGGCAATTAAACACACTTCTAAATAATATATGGGTTAAAGAAGAAATTTCAAGATAAATTTTAAAATATTTTCAACGAGGGGCGCCTGGGTGGCTCAGTCGGTTGAGTGTGGGACTTCAGCTCAGGTCATGGTATCATAGTTCGTACGTTTGAGCCGCGGGTTGGGCTCTGTGCTGACAGCTCAGAGCCTGGAGCCTGCTTTGGATTCTGTGTGTGTGTCTCTCTCTGCCCCTTCCCCACTCGTACTCTGTCTCCCTCTGTCTCTCAAAAATGAATGAATGTTAAAAATTTTTTTTAAATATTTTGAACTAAATGAAAAGAGATACCAGATCTTTCACTTGTTGTCTTTGTGAGCTACACAAGAGGCTAAATTTCTCCTAGGCACAGATTGCAGTTTCCTCACCTGTAAATGAGGGATAGCGTTATTCCTGACTTCTGGGAGTTGTGAAAGTTAAATGAGATATTTGTAAAATGCTTGAAACACTTTTGATGCTAAATTAACATTAGTTCTTCCCTTCCTAGTCCAACCACAATAGATTGCATCCCTAACTCCCAGGATTTTCTAAGTCATTGGTACAAAGGTGATTGAATCCTAAATCACATAGAAACAGTTGATAGCAAACTGACAGATAAAATAATCTCAAATTGGAAGTACAATTTCATACACATATTGATTAAAATAAAATACAACTGCTGCATTTTTTACTACTATTTCTCTTATTTCACCATTTTTCATCCTCATATTCCCGGCCCATTTTTTCCTGAGGACTCTTCAGCTTTGATCCAAAGATCTGTAGGCATCTAGAGTACAAAGAATTGATACTGTCTTTTAAATATCTACATGAATAGCATGAGGAAAGAAACCAGGTGATTAAAATTGTTTGGCTATAAAAATCATCAGGAAAATGCACTCATTATAAATTATTAGAAAATGATAATGAAAAAATCAAACAAGTGGATAGTGTAATTTTGATTCAATGTTCTTTCTTTGCTGGTTGTTATTGCTGTATTTTTAATGTGTACCAACTTTCACCTTGCTAATTCCATTTCTAAATATAAGTCCCAAAACAATGTTAAATGGCTTATATTCACCATTATTATTCCAAAGTCAAACCCTCTAGAGGAAAATCAAATAGTCTGTTGTACTTATAAAATATACACACATTTTGTCAAGATACAATAAAGAAAATGCATGGAATATTATACTATGTAAACCCTTCCATATTAGAAAAAATGTGTGTCTCTTCTGAGGAACTACTACTGAGAAACCTGTTAAAATAAAAATTATTTTTTCATCTCCCATAATTTTTTTCTGTGCATACAAATTTGCCTGACCTAACATTTTTTTTTCTAGGAAGCATTTGAAATAAATTAGACTAAACTCTTAAATTAGTTACAGCATAGAAATTCTTAACCCACTGAAATTAAAATTTTACTTACTTGGCTTCCAATGTCAAGTCAAGTGTTGATCATTAGATTAATGGAACGACATGCCCCCTAGTGGCTCCAATGGGGGATAAAAAAATTGGACAGTCTTGGCTACTGTCACTTTTGTTGATGAATTACTGTCTTCGGAGAAGACTGATTTAATGTCATAGATATATGCATGGCTTATAAGTATCAGAGCTGTATATATAGTAAGTCCTAACTCATGAGCATGTGAAATCTAATAATCTTACTAAATCTATGTGTCTCTATTCAAACATTTGTTTCTTGGGGTGTATGCGTGTGCACCTGTGTGCCTGCGTGTGTGCCTGTATTAAAATAGAAATGCTGTCTTTCCAGATGAAAGAGGCTGTTGCTGTCTATAGAAATAATTTTAGCAAAAATTTTGTAAAAATATTTTAGTATTTCTCACAAGGACCTAATCTTCTTGTTTTACTTAAAGCTACTAAACTATATAACACCTATAATGTGATGCTCTCTAGAATGAAGAATTGAAACAAACTGAAACCGAACTAAAACAGAAAATGCTCTCTTTTACTAAAAGTGTTAAAGTTAAATAACACTGTAAGGAATATTTAATGGTATTTGTTGCATAGTGTAGAAAGTTAGTCTGGGTTTACCTAACTCTAAGTTTAGATGTTGGTGTATCTTGCTTAATGTAGAAGTTTTAATTCTGAGAGGAAGAATAAGTACAATACGTATATTCAGTAAATAGTGTATGTGAATCCTACACTATATTATTTTCTGGAGTTAAAACACCTTTCCATAATGTGCATAATCAATTCTTAATATTTTACAACCTTGATTTTTCAGTATTGTCTCTTCTTAAAGATCTTGAATATTTAGTAGAATTTAGCAATTAAAAATGTTTCCTTGGGCATCTGGTGCAAATGGTCTGCCTGTATTAAGGTTTCTGACCTTTTTGAAAAATCAAAAAGCATAGTAATTTCACCCATATTTTCTGGAAATCCAGCTTTTAAAGTAGCTTTATCTGCAAATATTTTTACACCAATAGTATTTCATACCACATTGAATAATTGTGCTAAAATTTGAAATTAAGGATTAGCATAGTGCAATATTTGATACATACTTATTGAATGAATGATAGAGAACACAATTGAGTATATCCACATAACTGCTTTTCTTAACTGATCTCAGAAATAAAATTAATTCCTTTAATAAAGAGGTTATCTTTTGGAAAAAAATATTTCTTCATTAAACAGTATCACCAAAGGGAATATGATCACTCACTCTAAAACTCTCTTCTTACTCATTTTCCAGATACGTTTCAATCTCTATTTATCTTCCTTTTCCTTGTTTGGATTCACCTTGTCTTTGTTAAAAATAAAAATAAAAATAATGCCTTAAAAAATACATGTTGTTTGATTAATTAAGTTGCCTGTCACTAAACTAAATTAATCAAATGAAGAGAATGGGAAATTCAAATTAAAAATCAACATTTCTAGTAACACAGGGAGAGGGTGGAGACAAGGATTTAAACATTTGCCAAAGCAAAACAAGCTTGAAGGGAAATATTCCAGGGGCTTCATTTCAATACTCTTATTAATGAACAGCATATATAATTGAATCCATTGTTGATGTCAGTATGAACTGATAAAATCATTTAGTGACTAGGTGTGTGCTCAAGCTCTGTTTCTTATATTAGCTTTCCCCTTTTTAGAGGTTTCTAACATGCAAAATATATTTAATTAGTTTGCCTTTGAGATTCGTTTGTTTAAAATAACTAAAGTTATTTTATAACATTGTTTATATTATGGTCAATACACTCTAAAGGAAATTTTTTATTGTTTGGAGAACAGTAGTAAAATACATCACCATTAGACCTTGATGCAGCTGAAACAAAGCAAAAACAAAATTATATTCAAATATCCTTGAAATCTTGGTTGTTTTGTAGTAAATGTGGATTGTTTCTTTAGCTTTGTTTTTTGAACAGATGTGTATTTGCATAATGTGAAGATTTAGTTAGACTTCTGAAAGGAAAATCACATCTCTATTTTACAATGGGACTAATATATGTATAAAGAATTAGATAAAGCAATCCAAAAACAAGCACATGATTTACACTTTAGTTCTAACCCACTGTTTGTACTTGAGGAGCTACACGATGTATCATGAATGTGTAACACTATGCCTAATTTTCAATAGAGTGCATAAAGGTATACTTCATTGGTAGAAAATTATTCTCTTTGCATCCTTGGGAAATCAACTTGTACTGTTGCACTTTTTAATTTTTTTTAATTTGTATGCTTGGATGTTTCCTTGTGAATGTCAACTATGAATCTTAGACAATATCCAAACCAATAGTAGATAACTAAAAATTTAATATAGTATAACACAAAATTTTAAACAGTTGAGCTACTATTGTGCCCTGAATTATAATATCTAATTACTTTGAGCCCTTTTATACTACAGACTTCTGTGCACCAAATTTTCATCTTTCCTCCCTTTTCCCCTCTGGCATGGAAGGAATGATTGTGTACACAGCATGCTCATATTACACATTTTTTTATGATGAGCACAAAAAGCAGGTTGCCTTGTATTAGGAGTATATTTCCTATAATAGTAATGTTTATTGGATATACTGATAAAGAAAAATATAAGTTTACTAACTTATTAGGAGAAGGTAGGCTGATATGACACACGTATTAAAATCTATTGCAACTCAGGTCCAGCACAACCTATTTTAATCCAGAGTAGGACAAAGTATATTGTTTTGATTTTAGATTCAACACATTTGGATTTAACATAAAAATAAGGGTCTAAATTGAAGTCACAAATGTCTGAACTAAACTTGAATATTTTCTCGTTTCCCTGTTAAGTTAAAGACTTTTAGTGCTTAGTAGTGTCTGACCTTTTGTATTGAAAATCCTGAATCCTCTCAACTGATATAATGTGATAGAAGCAGAGAGCTTAAAGAAAAAACATTCAACATAACACAACTGCAAAGAAAAATAAACACATTCAACCATGTTACTTTTTGACCTGATTTAAATGCATCACTGTAACAAATTTCTTATATTTACAGTTACAGGAGTCAAAACCACTGACTCACTTGAGGTTAACTTTTGATTTGTCTTAAGAGGACGTCTGGAAGACTTGGGGAGAGATTTTGCAAAAAAGGAAATAAGGTCATAAAGAAAAAGTTATAGCTTCAGGCTTTTATTTTTAATTAAAAAATTTTTAAACATTTATTTATTCTTGAGAGACAGAGCACCAGCAGGGGAGGGCCACAGAGAGACAGGGGACACAGAATCTGAAGCAGGCTTCAGGCTCCGAGCTGTCAGCACAGAACCCAATGCAGGGCTCAAACTCACAGATCTTGAAATCATGACCTGAGCCAAAGTTGGACACTCAACTGATTGAGCCACCCAGGCACCCCTTCAGGCTTTTAAATAATATATAGAAATCAAAATTCTCTCAAAGAATAATTTTCATTCCTTTTGCTTTAGAATTCTGTACTATTATGCAAACTTTAAGCAGTTTTTTTATTCTAAAAAATTATAAACAAAAGTTCAAGACAGACAATATTACATGAAATATTCTCTTGACTTAATCCAACCCCTTAGTAATAAAAGTTAACAAAATAAAGTGAGCATCAAGTAGCTCCTCTGATACTATCTACTTACAAATCTACTGCAGTCAAATCCACAAAACAGAATAGTATTTTATAATACCTAGAAAAAATATAAAACTAACATTAACATAAGGAATTTCATCAAATTGTTTAACTTTGATTAAAATGAGTTATTTGTGCTCTATTTCTAGCTCTGAAAATCTTAGCAATATGTTTGTTTCATTTTTTCCTGCAATCTGGGAGAGATAAAATTCCTATACCAATTGGTAAAGAAGTAAAAAGCCTTAGAGGAAATAAATCACAACATGCATGCAAGGCATCTTGTTTTTAGATTCTATTTATTTATTTATTTATTTATTTATTTTATAGATTTATTTATTTATTTTATAAATTTTATCTACTGGACATCTTGTTTTTACATTTAATATTACACTGTTAAAACAATCGATATTTATATAGCATTCTCATAAGCATTGCCTCAATTTTCTAAGACATATGGAACATTCAAAATAATTAATGGATATTAGAAACTATTGGTGTTCATAATCTCTTTTTATATTTTCACCTTTTATAAATATTTTCCCCTTCTGAATACTTACCATGAGCAAAAACCTCTCAATGAAAACTATGTTTTTCTTAAATTCATTCTTTTATGTAGGAGAAATTTTTGTGTTGTATACCCAAAATGATGACAGCATTCTTAAATTATATTTCATAGTAAAGCTTATATTTATGTTTTAGTTTCTTATGGTTAGAGTCACATACTTTCTAAAAGCAAATAATAACTTTACTATGCATACTCAAGGGCATAGTTAGGCTATTGTATCTCTGATAGATACAAGCTGAATCACCTTGTCTGGCTTCTTGCAAATGCATTTGCTTCCTTTCTACATTTTGTCTTTTCTATGATAAAAAGGCATGAAATGATCCTGTTTGAAAATTCCTTTTTGGGGGTGCCTGGGTGGCTCAGTCAGTTGAGCGTCCGACTTCAGCTCAGGTCATGATCTCACACTCATGAGTTCGAGCCCCGCATCGGTCTCTGTGCTGACAGCCCAGAGCCTGGAGCCTGCTTCAGATTCTGTGCTTCTCTCTCTCTCTGCTCCTCCCCTGCTCATGCTCTGTCTCTCCCTGTCTCAAAAATAAATGAAAACATTAAAAAAAAATTAAAAAAAGAAAATTCCTTTTGTTTATAGTTCATTATGTCTTTTAGTTACTGACTTTTCTTCATTTATTCTATTTTTGGTTTATGTACAAGTGTATTTTTTGAAATTACATAATTTCAATGCCAGAGCACTTTGCTAAGCCACTTTATTTCTTTGTAATCCAGGTGGCTTTGGGGAGGCAGAACTTTTCTAGAGTGGTATAAAGCTAATTCATGAAGTAATTTTTATTAGAGATCTCTGTAAATGTTATAATACTAGTCAAGATAATATAGGTCAAAAACAAAAATACTTTATTGGTCTTAAAAAAATTGTTTCCTTGGTTCTTTTCTTAATTATAATATTAAAAGTAATAAGTATTACAAGCCACAATGCCAATGTACCATCAACGATAGCTAATTTTCCTTTTTTTAAAAGCTTATTTATTTTAAGAAAGAGAAAGAGAGAGAGCACGAGCACAAGAGGGGTGGAGAGAGAGAGATGAAGAGAGAGAATCCCAAGTAGGCTCTGTACTGTCAGCGCCAAGCCCAACATAGGGCTCAATCTCACAGACCATGAGATCATGACCTGAGCCAAAACCAAGAGTTGGATGCTTCATTGATGGAGCCACCCAGGTGCCACACAATTGCTAATTTTCATTGAGCACTATTCTGTACCAGATGAAAGTCAAGCTCTTTATATAAATATCTCACTTAATCCTCAAGCAACCTTATGAAGTAGGTACCATTATTATATCTCTTTGAAGATAAAGAAACTGGTAGAGTAATAGGAATAAGAACTCTGGAGTCACACTGTCTAGATTTGAACACCTATCACTAGAGAAAACTGGGGATAATGTTTCTAAACCTGTTTTTTTATTCATCAATAGGGTGTATGTATTAGAAGATTGTTGGACTTAAGGTTAGAGCAGTGACCTGGGACTGAGTTTTGGAAAACCTTGTATATTCAGCTAAAGATTTTGAATTTCATTCCATAGACAGTAGAGAATGACACACTGTAAAATTTTTTTTACCAATTCCTATAATATAAAGATGTATTTTCAATCCAATTTATGACTCATCTTAAACATGCAATTGAAACGTTCATGTTTCTACTACTTTTAAATATATGATGTTACATTTATTTTTAATATTCCAGACCTGCTCTGTCCAATAAGTAGCAATTAGCTACACAAAGCTATTTAAATTTAAATAATTAGAATTAAGTTAATTTTAAAAATTGGTTCCTCAATCACACCAGACACTTTTCAAGTGTTCAATAGCCACCTATGTCTAGTGATTATTAGACTGTATCAGACATTTCTTTATCACTGAAATTTCTATTGGATAGCACTGCTCTAAAGCATTTGCTTGTTGGGACTCATCCGAATCCCTTCACCTCCAGAGTATTACTCAATTATTTCTTCATGTCCTTAGAGGAGTGCCTCACATTATAGTCTGTCGATTAGGAGGGCCTGCACTATGTTTCCTTTCCTATTCTGATTCCCTTCAGCCAATGTTTTCCTACCTTAAAGCCTTCTCAAAAGGATTCTCCATTGCCACTACAGTGTCCATGTCAGAGTTTTGTCTCCCAGTACTCTCAAAGCACCATTCTCTCCATAAATACAAACTTTCAATGCACCTTGACACTTGTGTGCACCCAAGAAATTATTTTCCCCACTTTTATGTCTCTTTCAAAAAGCAAACTACAAAATCCTCCATAATCTGAAGCATTCACAGCAATTTAAATGACCAAACTGAACTATTCAATATCACATTCAGATTACCAAAGTTTACAGTCTCTCTAAAGGCATTTGGAGGTGTGCCTACTTTATATTTGATAATTAAGGAGCTTATTTGGATATTTCCTAAACAGAAGAAACTATTTTCCCTGAAGATGATTTGGAAATTGCTGCCACCACTAGATAAAACAGACCTACAGTAACTTTGAAAATGCCTCCTCCTTTGTTCTCATTTGTATTTCAAAAAGTTAAGATGAATTTATAGACAGAGTATACCATAAATAACAAAATGCTGATTGATACCATTTATATTGATTTATAATGTGAAGTTACACTAATGTCAATATTCCCCAGTTATTCCAAATGATAAAAGAAAGAAAGAAAGAAAGAAGAGAAAGAAAGAAAAGAAAGGAAGAAAGAAAAAGAAAAAGAAAGAAAGAAAGAAAAGAAAAGAAAAGAAAAGAAAAGAAAGAAGAGAAAGAAAGAAAGAAATGAAGGAAGGATATTTGCATTGACTACTTCAGCTATTTCATTACAACACATTGAATTAGATAGCAATTCAAGTACATATTTGGATTTACTATATTTGGGTAATCTGCATCATAAATCCCCTTACTTTGTCTCCTTTCTACAAATTAGGGGTAATACAAGCAAGGCAAAAATAATTGTTATAAAGATGTTTGATGTGATATAGTTTTGGTATTCACATAGTAGATATTGGGTCTGAGCATAAAATGAATTAAAGAAAGGAATGAAAATAAGATGGAAGCAAAAAAATAGTTTAAAAATGAGATTACTGATGATAACCCTAAATCTCTGAAATGCACTTTAAATTTTTCATAAAAATGTGACATGCTAATAGAGATGCTGAAAAGTGATTTTAAGAACAGCCAACTTCCTTTTTAAAAGTCAAAAAATATCATTAGAATTTGTGATATTATTTTTCCTCACATACAATTGCATATCTGTGGCTATAAACATGTCCATTTTATGATTGCTCAATGTCTGTCTGCCCAGAAGTGACTCAGGACACTGTGTACACAGAGGTCAGCATTTATTTCCAGTTTCCAGAGTACTCATGTAATAATATTTTTCTTTTATAAATATAGGGGGATTGCCATTAAAAAGAAGTATGTGAACATTATAGAGTATTAAGAAAGATATCATAATGGCATGCTACTTCACACCCACTAGGATGGCTATAATAAAAATGACATATGATTACAAGCGTTAACAAGGATGTGGAAAAATCAGAACCCATATATACTGTTGGTGATAATGTAAAATGGTGCAGTCACTTTGAAAAACAGTCTGGCACTTCCTCAAAAAGTCAAACATAGAGCTACCATATGACCTAACAATGTCACTCCTAAGTACATACCCAAGAGAATTAAAAACAAATATTTACACAAAAACTAGCTAATGTTCACTGCAGCATTATTAATAATATCCATAAAGCCAAAAGAACTCAAATGTCTATCAACTGATGAATGGATAAACAATAGGCAATATAGCCATATAATGGATTACTATTCAGCCATGAAAAGTAATGAAGTGCTGATTCATCTTATAATATGGATGAACCTTGAAGACATGCTAAGTAAAAGAAGCCAGTCACGAAAGACCACATTTTATATAATTCCATTTATTTAAAGTGTTCAGAATAATCAAATCTATAGTCACAGAGAGTAAATTAATGATTGCCTAAGACTATGGGAGTTGAGGATAAATAGGGAGTGAATGCTACTGGCTGTGAAGTTTCTCTTATGGGTTATAGAAATGTTATAAATAGATACTGATGATGGATGTGCAATCCTGTGAACATATTAAAAAATAACTGAATGGCTTTTCAAATGGGTGAATTATATGGCATATCAATAAAACTATTTTAAAAATTTCATGGAAGAAATAGAGCAAGATGGCGGCGTAGGAGGACGCTGGGCTCACCGCACGTCCTGCCGATCACTTAGATTCCACCTACACCAGCCTAAATAACCCAGAAAACCACCAGAGGATTAGCAGAACGGAGTCGCCGGAGCCAAGCGCAGACGAGAGGCCCACGGAAGAGGGTAGGAAGGGCGGCGAGGCGGTGCACGCTCCACGGACTGGCGGGAGGGAGCCGGGGCGGAGGGGCGGCTCGCCGGCCAAGCAGAGCCCCCAAGTCTGCTTGCAAAAAGCGGAGGGGCCTGACAGACTGTGTTCCGACAGCAAGCGCGACTTAGCGGCTGGGAGGTCATAAGTTAACAGCTCTGCTCAGAAAGCGGGAAGGCTGGAGGACAAAGGGAAGGAAAGCTGCTGAGCCCCCTGACGACAGAGCTCAGTTTGGTGGGGAACAAAGGCGCTCGCCAGCGCCATCTTCCCCGCCAATCCCCCAGCCAAAATCCCGAAGAGAACCAATTACTGCCAGGGAACTTGCTCGCTCCGCGCAAACACCCAACTCTGCGCTTCTGCAGAGCCAAACCTCCGGCAGCGGATCTGACACCCTCCTGCTGCCACAGGGCCCCTCCTGAAGTGGATCACCTAAGGAGAAGCAAGCTAAGCCTGCCCCTCCTGCCCCTGTGCACCTTGCCTACCCACCCCAGCTAAGACACCAGATCCCCAGCATCACAAGCCTGGCAGTGTGCAAGTAGCCCAGACAGGCCACCCCACCCCACAGTGAATCCTGCCCCTAGGAGAGGGGAAGAGAAGGCAGGCACCAGTCTGACTGTGGACACAGCGGTGGGCTGGGGGCAGACATCAGGTCTGACTGCGGCTCCGCCC
>NW_024413918.1:0-1426 GCF_014898765.1 Herpailurus yagouaroundi | reverse complement strand
GGGGAGTGCTGCTGCCCGGCGCCCTGGATGGCATCATCTGCTCTCTCAAGCCTGACTTGTGGAAGCACTCACTGGGTCGTGAGTGCCGGCACCACGTGGGGCGTAGAGATCACGCACACAAGGATGTCAAAGAATTGAAAACACTAAAGGTCACGTAAAGTCACTGTGAACCTTTTGGGGGAGAAATACACAAAAACGAAGTGGGGACCACCCTCAATCCCACCACACAGAGATACGAGGTGTTTACACTTCAGGCTACCGTTGCAGGATTTCCGTGCACATAGACAGTCGCTTCCTAAGTTGGGATTTTAGTGATTTCCCTTTTGCACTGTGGTGTTTCCTATGCGACCGCATCCCTGTTCTCCGTGGCCACTAACTGCTTTAGCTCCAGTCGCCATCCCTTCCCTCCTTGCCTCCTACTGGCAGGCTTGCCCCCCGACGGGAGCCCCTTCGTGACCTTCCCAGACCGCCGATCTGATCCGCACCTGTGCTCAGTCGCCCCCTCCAAAGGCCGCTTTGGTGTGTCCACCTGTACCGGGGAAGGGGACGGGGTGCGGGGCCGTGTCCGTCTGGGCTGTGGCCCATGTCCCTCCACGAACCGCTGCGAGGTCGTGGAGCCCCACGTGCTGGGGACACTGAGCCCAAGGAAGAGGCAGGGCCCTCTGGACAACAGGCCGTGGTGTCTGGCGGCCTCCCACGAGGTCTGGGGAGGGGCTAGGGGTGTGGGGAGGGGGTGGAGCTGAGGTAGGACTGGTTTGCGTGGGTGCGGTGGGGTCACACGTCACAGCGCGTGGCGACGATTGGTGAGGGAGCAGCTGCTGGAGAGGCGGCCGAGGGCGGGGTCTCTGGGAGCCCAGGGCAGAGCTGCCTTCGGGGCAGGGGCGCGGGAAGCAGTCCCGGGCCCGGGAGGAACACAGGGGGGTCCGTTTGCTCAGGCGCTCCTGGGAGCCCCCTTGCTTTGGATGCTTGGGGGCGGAGCCTTAGGAGGGAGCCCTCATTGGCTAGGAGGACAAGGGTGGGGGGGGTAGTCTCTAGGGGCTCCAGGCAGAGCTGGCTGGGCGGGAACCAGTCAGGCGCCCAAGGGAATGGCCGGGAGGTGGGGGTGGGGAAATGTTGGCCTCGGCGCTCCCGGGAGGCCGGGGTGACTTGCGTGGGCTTTATGGGGAAGCGCTCATAGTCTAGGTAAGCCAGGGGGTCTCCCAGGGCCCAAGGGCGGAAAGGCCGGCTGGGCGGCACCGGCCGCAGGCCTGGCGGCCTCACTAGGAACCCTAGGAGCCCGTTGGCGCAGGCGCCTGGGGGTGGCGTCGAGCTGTGACAGGCGGGGCTTCCGCAGCCGGGGTCCGAGAGAGCCTGGGACAGCGTCGCTTTGGCGGGAACCGGCCACGCGCCCGGCAGCCTCCGGACGGCCCGTTTGCGCGTGCGCGGG
>NW_024413917.1:0-2507 GCF_014898765.1 Herpailurus yagouaroundi | reverse complement strand
TGAGCTGTTAATACCGAGCCCAATGCAGGGCTTGAACTCCCAAACCTTGAGATCATAACCTGAGCTGAAGTTGGATGCTAACTAACTGAGCCACCCAGGTGCCCCTATTTTTCTTTTTAATTAACTGATACAGATAGTCACCCCAATTACCAGGTGAATTTAGGATAAACTCTGTGTAATAAATGGATGCTGTTAAGACCTCTTACTTGAAGACCACTTATCTTGAGAACATGTATATAATTCTTTGTAACTTGCTTGGCTATATGAGGGGTAAGATTTCTTCCTGTCTGCAATCTCTTAGCATATTGTCTGTGATGCACATCACATTCTGGGTTAATGCTTATTACATAACAAAATTGTTGTCTTTCTCTTCTATATTTGTGGAGAGGTTATCTAGTTTGGGGGAAAATTTTTGTTTTTAATTATGTTTTCCCAACATTATTCCCTGCCTTCATATTCTGCTGATGCTTCAACTGTTTATGTAGACTTCCCCTACCCCCCATAATCTGTCTAATATATTGCTCCACTCCCAATTTGGTCATTCAGCCCTGGTTGTGAATAATGGAAATATATTTCACACAGTAAAAAATACCTATAGGAAGACAAATTTTGCCAGTTTCTAAGTGAAAGGAACAAGAAGACTGATAAATAATATTTAGGGCCTCAGACATCTATATGAATACGAGCAAACAAAAAATTTACCAAAACAGAAAGCAAATGTTATTTCATGTGTACCATTGCAGTGTGGTAGAATCATATCAATGGGACATAAGTTAGCTTTTGAAAAGCTTAAGTAGCTTTTAATAAAATGAATTTATTTTTGTAAATTTTTAACATGAGTATGGAACTTGAGTGCGACAGAATTAGTGTTACAAAGGGAGAGCAAGTAATGATGAAATTGTAAGCAAATATTATAAATTGTTCAGTGAAATCTATCATATTGAAACCAAAGAGAAGGGTTGTGTCCATTTGTGTGTCTGTGTGTAATGGAATGATGACTAACTAGGGTTGGTCAGGAGTATAGCCAGGGATATAAAGAAAGTCAATGGAAACAATAGGACTGTACAGGAAATTCTTTGATGATCTAATATTGTAAAAAGAAATGGAAAGAGAAGGTTTTCTTTTTATTTTTTTTAATATTTACTTATTTTAAGAGAGAGAGAGAGAGTGTGTGTGTGGGTGTGAATGCAGGAAGGGCAGAGAAACAGGGAGACACAGATTCTGAAGCAGGCTTCAGGCTCTGAGCTCTCAGCACAGATCCCAACATGGGACATGAACCCATGAACTATGAGATTGTGACCTGAGCAAAGTCAGATGCTTAACCAACTGAGCCACACAGGTGCCCCTTGAAAGAGAAATTTCTAGGAAGGTCAGGAAGATGGCGGCGTAGGAGGACGCTGGGCTCACCGCGCGTCCTGCTGATCACTTAGATTCCACCTACACCTGCCTAAATAACCCAGAAAACCGCCAGAGGATTAGCAGAATGGAGTCTCCGGAGCCAAGCGCAGACGAGAGGCCCACTGAAGAGGGTAGGAAGGGCGGCGAGGCGGTGCGCGCTCCACAGACTGGCGGGAGGGAGCCGGGGCGGAGGGGCGGCTCGCCGGCCAAGCAGAGCCCCCAAGTCTGGCTTGCAAAAAGCAGAGGGGCCTGACTGACTGTGTTCCCACAGCAAGCGCGACTTAGCGTCTGGGAGTTCATAAGTTAACAGCTCTGCTCAGAAAGCGGGAAGGCTGGAGGACAAAGGGAAGGAGAGCTGCTGAGCCCCCGGACGACAGAGCTCAGTTTGGTGGGGAACAAAGGCGCTCGCCAGCACCATCTCCCCCGCCCATCCCCCAGCCAATCTCCCAAAGAGAACCAGTTCCTGCCAGGGAACTTGCTCGCTCCACGCAAACACCCAACTCTGTGCTTCTGCGGAGCCAAACCTCCTGCAGCGGATCTGACTCCCTCCCCCTGCCACAGGGCCCCTCCTGAAGTGGATCACCTAAAAAGAAGGGAGCTAAGCCTGCCCCTCCTGCCCCTGTGCACCTTGCCTACCCACCCCAGGTAATACGCCAGATCCCCAGCATCACAAGCCTGGCAGTGTGCAAGTAGCCCAGACGGGCCACCCCACCCCACAGTGAATCCCGCCCCTAAGAGAGGGGAAGAGAAGGCACACACTAGTCAGACAGTGGCCCCAGTGGTGGGCTGGGGCAGACATCAGGTCAGACTGCGGCCCCGCCTGCCAACTCCAGTTATACACCACAGCACAGGGGAAGTGCCCTGCAGGTCCTCACCACGCCAGGGACTATCCAAAATGACCAAACGGAAGAATTCCCCTCAGAAGAATCTCCAGGAAATAACAACAGCTAATGAGCTGATCAAAAAGGATTTAAATAATATAACAGAAAGTGAATTTAGAATAATAGTCATAAAATTAATCGCTGGGCTTGAAAACAGTATAGCTGACAGCAGAGAATCTCTTGCTACAGAGATCAAGGGACTAAGGAACAGTCACGAGGAGCTGAAAA
>NW_024413916.1:0-3422 GCF_014898765.1 Herpailurus yagouaroundi | reverse complement strand
TAGTATTACAATTTTGCTGTTTAGCATATGTGTTTACAAATACACACGTGGGCACTGGGTGAAGTTAGATGTTTCATATTCCTATCCATATCATGAGAGATTCAATATGTTTTAAAGAGTTAGATTCAAGTTACCATTTCTAATGTGGGTTAACGTGCACAGTTCTTGCTTATTTGTCACTTATTGTGCAATTATGAAGTTAACATAGATCCCAGAGGGTAAATTCTTTTAACTACACTTAACGGAACATATATCATTGAAAGTCAAACTTTGGCCTTTCAAAGATGACATGAGACTGAACGCGGAAAACCCAAAAGACTCCAAGAAAACACTGCTAGATCTGATACATGCATTGACCAAATTCACAGGATACAAAATAGTGTAAATAAACTGGTTGCATTGCTATACACCAATAAGGAAGCAACAGAAATGAATTCAAGAAATCAATGCCAGTTACAATTTCATCAAGAACCGTAAAATACCTAGCAAGAAAACTAACCAAAGATGTAAAAGATCTGTACAGTGAAAAGTATAGAAAATGTATGAAGGAAAATGATGAACACATCAAAATCAGAAGAAAAAAAATCCATGCCAAAGTGTGGAAGAATGAATACTGTTAAAATGTCAATACTACCGAAAGCAATCTACACATTTAATGCAATACCAATCAAAATTGTACCAACATTCTCCTCCAGACTAGAGCAAGCAATCTGAAAATTTGCACGGAACAACCAAAGAACCTGAGTAGTCAAAGTTATCTTGAAAAAATAAAGCCAAAGTGGGAGGCAGCCCAGACTTTCGCCTCTCCTACGAAGCTGTAATCGTTAAGATAGTATGACATTGGCCCCAAAACAGGCACATGAACTAATGAAACAGCATAGAGAACCCAGAAGAGGCCCCACAAATGTATGGTGAACTAATCTTTGACAAAATTGGAAAGACAATCCAATGGAGAGAAGACAGTGTCTTTACAAAGGGTGCTGGGAGAACTGAACAGTAACATGATGAAGAATAAACTAAATGACTTTCTTACAACGTGCACAAAAATAAATGCAAAATGGATGAAAGCCTTAAATGTGAAACAGGAAACCATCAAAACACTAGAGGAGAAAAGAGGAAAAAAAATCCTTTGACCTCAACGGCAGCAATTTCTTCATTGGCACGTCTCAAAAGACAAGGGAATGAAAAGCAAAAATGAATGATCAGGACCTGGTCAGGATAAAATCTTTCGCACTGCAAAGGAAACAATCAGCAAAAATAAAAGGCAGCTGATGGAAGGAGTGAAGATATTTGCGAATGACATATTGGATAAAAGGTTACTATACAAAATGTATAAAGAACTTACCCAAGTCACACCTGGATAATGTAATACAGTGAAACAACGGGCAGAAGACATGAATAGACACTTTTCCAAAAGAGACATCCAGATGGCCCCAAAACACATGAAAGGATGCTCAACATCACTCATCATCAGGAAAATACACATCAAAGCCACACTGAGATACCACCTCACACTAGTCAGTGTGGCTAAAATGAGCAACTTAGGAAACCACAGATGCTGGTGAGGACATGGAGAAAGAGTAACCCTTTCTCACTGTTGGTGGGAAAGGAAACTGGTGCACTACTGCAAGCATAAATCCTACAGACATCACAATGACTCTAAACGCATATCTTCCCATAATAACACTGAATTTCAATGGACTAAATGCTCCAACCAAACAACATAGTGTATCAGAAGGGATAGAAAAAACAAAAACAAAAAACAGAACAAGACCCATCTATTTGCTGTCTACAAGAGACTGCTTATAGACATGAGGACACCTTCAGATTGAAAGTGAGGGGATGGAGAAGTATCTATCATGCTACTGGAGGTCAAAAGAAACCTGGAGTAGCCAACGTATATCATTCCAAGTAGAGTTTAAATTAAAGGCTGCAACAAAAGATGACGAAGGGCTTTCTATATTAATTCCAGGGTCTCTCCATCAGGAAGAGCTAAAAATTTTAAATGTCTACACACCAAATTCGGAGACACACAAATACATAAACAATTAATTAAAAACATACAGAACCTTGTTGATAAGAATGTGGTAATGGCAGGGGGCATTAAATTAAACACAGAAAAAAGATGGAAAATCTCCAAAAGCATGGAGGTTAAAAAACATCCCACTAACGAATAAATGGGTCAACCAGCAATTTGAGAAGAAATTAAAAGATATAAGGAAACAAATGAAAATGAAATACAACAATGCAAACCCTTCGGGATGCAGCAAGGGCAGTCCTGGCAGGGAACAACAAAAACACAACACAACACAACAACAACAGCAACAACTACAACAACAAACATTGCTATCCAGGCCAATCTCAAGAAACAAGAAAAATCCCCAACACAAAATCTAACAGCACACTAAAGGAACTAGAAGCAGGACAGAAAAGACACCCCAAAGCGAGCAGAAGAAGAAAATAATAAAGATCAGAGCAGAAATAAACAATATGGAGTCTAAAGGAAAACAGTAGAGCACATCAATGAAACCAAGAGTTGTGTTTTTGAGAAAATACACAAAATTGATAAACGTCTAGCCTGGCTTCTCAAAAAGAAAAGAGAGGGGACCCAAATAGGCCAAATCACGAATGAAAATGGAATTATTACCAAGAATCCCTCAGAAATTCAAGCATTCATCAGGAAACACTATGAAATCTTCTATGCCAACAAACTGGACAACCTGGAAGAAATGGACAAATGACTCCATACCCACACACTTCCAAAATTCAAATGGGAAGAAATAGAAAATGTGAACGGACCCATAACTAGTGAGGAAATTGAATCAGTTATCATAAATCTCCCAATAAATAAGAGTCGTGGTCCAGGTGGCTTCCCTGGCGATTTCTAGCAGACATTGAAAGCAGAGAAAATAGCTATCCTTCCCAAGCTGATCCAAAAAATGGAATGAAAGGAAAACTTCCAGACGCATTTTATGAAGCCAGCATTATGGTGATTCATAACCAGACAGAGACACAGAAAAACAGGAGAATTACAGGCCAATATCCCTGATGAATACGGGTGCAAAAAATCTCAACAAGATACTAGCAAATCGCATTCAATAGCATATAGAAAGTATTATTCAACACGATCAAGTGGGATTCATTCCTGGCCTGCAGAGCTAGTGCCATATTCACAAATCAATCATTGTGCTACATCACATTAATAAAAGAAATGATAACAACCATAGTACACTGTCAATAGATGCAGAAAAATAGTATTTGAGAAAATACCGCATCCTTACTTAATACAAACCCTCAAGACAGTTGGGATCGAAGGAAACTACTTTAAACATCATAAAAGCCATTAATCAGAAGCCCACAGTAAATATCGTCCTCAATGGGGAAAAACTGAGAGCATTCCCCCTGAGATCAGGAACAAGACA
>NW_024413915.1:0-3014 GCF_014898765.1 Herpailurus yagouaroundi | reverse complement strand
CCCTTGCTGCTTTCAGAATTTTCTCTTTATCCTTGTATTTTGCCAGTTTCACTATGATATGTCGTGCAGAAGATCGATTCAAGTTACGTCTGAAGGGAGTTCTCTGTGCCTCTTGGATTTCAATGCCTTTTTCCTTCCCCACTTCAGGGAAGTTCTCAGCTATTATTTCTTCAAGTACCCCTTCAGCACCTTTCCCTCTCTCTTCCTCCTCTGGGATACCAATTATGCGTATATTATTTCTCTTTAGTGTATCACTTAATTCCCTAATTTTCCCTTCATACTCCTGGATTTTTTTATCTCTCTTTTTCTCAGCTTCCTCTTTTTCCATAACTTTATCTTCTAGTTCACCTATTCTCTCCTCTGCCTCTTCAATCCGAGCCGTGGTGGTTTCCATTTTGTTATGCATTTCGTTTAAAGCGTTTTTCAGCTCCTTGTGACTGTTCCTTAGTTCCTTGATCTCTGTAGCAAGAGATTCTCTGCTGTCCTCTATATTGTTTTCAAGCCCAGCGATTAATTTTATGACTATTATTCTAAATTCACTTTCTGTTATATTATTTAAATCCTTTTTGATCACTTCACTAGCTGTTGTTATTTCCTGGAGATTCTTTTAAGGGGTATTCTTCCGTTTGGTCATTTTGGATAGTTCTTGGAGTGGTGCAGACCTGCAGGGCACTTCCCCTGTGCTCTGGTGTATAACTGGAGTTGGTGGGCGGGGCCGCAGTCCGACCTGATGTCTGCCCCCAGCCCACCGCTGGGGCCACAGTCAGACTGGTGTGTGCCTTCTCTTCTCCTCTTCTAGGGCGGGATTCACTGTGGGGTGACGTGGCCCATCTGGGCTACTTGCACACTGCCAGGCTTGTGGTGCTGTGGATCTGGCATATTAGCTGGAGTGGGTAGGCAAGGTGGACGGGGGCAGGAGGGGCAGGCTTAGCTCGCTTTGCCTTAGGTGATCCACTTCAAGAGGGGCCCTATGGCAGCGGGAGGGAGTCAGACCCGCTGCTGGAGGGGTGGCTCCGCAGAAGTACAGGGTTGGGTGTTTGCGCGGAGCAAGTAAGTTCCCTGGCAGGAACTGGTTCTCTTTGGGATTTTGGCTGGGGGATGGGTGAGGGAGATGGCGCTGGTGAGCGCCTTTGTTCCCCACCAAACTGAGCTCTGTCATCCCAGGGCTCAGCAACTCTCCCTCCCTTTGTCCTCCAGCCTTCCTGCTTTCTGAGCAGAGCTGTTAACTTTTGACCTCCCAGATCCTACGTCCTGCTTGCTGTCAGAACACACTCTGTCTGGCCCCTCTGCTTTTGCAAGCCAGATTCAGGGGCTCTGCTTGGCCGGGGGGCTGCCCCTCCGCCCTGGCTCCCTCCCGCCAGTCCGTGGAGCACACACCGCCTCGCCGACCTTCCTACTCTCTTCTGTGGGCCTCTCGTGTGCGCTTGGGTTCGGAGACTCCATTCTGCTAGTCTTCTGGTGGTTTTCTGGGTTAGTTAGGCTGGTGTAGGTGGAATCTAAGTGATCAGCAGGATGTGTGGTGAGCCCAGCGTCCTCCTACATCGCCATCTTCCAATTTATTATTTTTAAAAATTTAAATCCAAGCTGGTTAACATATAGTGTAATAATGATTTCGGGAATAGAATTTAGTGATCTATCACTTACATATAACACCCATGGCTCATCCAAGATAGTGCCCTCCTTAATGCCCCTCATCCATTTCGCCCATCCCTCCACCAAACACCCTGCCAGCAACCTTCAGATCTCCGTATTGAAGAGTCTCTTCTGGTTTGTCACCCTCTCAGATTGTATGTTATTTTTGCTTCCTTTCCCTTATGTTCATCTGTTTTCTTTAGTAAATTACAGATGTGAGTGAATACATATGATATTTATCTTTCTATGACAGACTTATTTCACTTACCATAATACATTCTGGTTCCATCCACTTTGTTGCAAATGGCAAGATTTCATTCTTTTTGATGGCCGAGTAATATTTCATCAGATATAGATATAGATATAGATGATATAGAGATATATATGCACACACACACACAGAGACACACACTATATCTTCTTTATCCATTTATCAGTCAATGGACATTTGGGCTCTTTCCATAATTTGGCTATTATTGATAGTGCTGCTATAAACATTGGGGTACATGTGCCCCTTCAAATCAGCATTCCTGTATCCTTTGGATAAATATCTAGTACTGAAATTGCTGGATCTTAGGGTAGTTCTATTTTTAATTTTTTGAGGAACCTCCATACTGTTTTCCAGAGTGGCTGCACCAGTTTGCATTCCCACCAGCAATGCAATAGAGATACTCTTTCTACACTCCTCACCAACATCTGTCATTGGTGAGTTGTTAATTTTAGCCATTCTGACAGGTGTGAGGTGGTGTCTCATTGTGGTTTTGATTTGTATTTCCTTCATGATGACTGATGATGAGCATCATCTCATGTGTCTTTTTGCCATCTGGATGCCTTCTTTAAGAGTGTATATTCATGTCTTTTGCCCATTTCCTCATTGTATTATTTATTTTTTGGGTGTTGAGTTTGACAAGTCCCTTATAGATTTTGTATACTATCCATTTATCCAGTATGTCATTTGCAAATATCTTCTCCCATTCCGCCAGTTGCCTTTTAGATTGCTGATTGTTTCCTTCACTGTGCAGAAGGTTTTTATCTTGATTATGTACCAATAATTTATTTTTGCTTTTGTTTCCCTTGCCTTTAGAGATGTGTTGAGTGAGAAGTTGCTGTGGCCAAGGTCTAAGAGTTATTGCCTGTTTTCTCCTCTAAAATTTTGATAGCTTCCTGTCTTACATTTAAGTCTTTCATCCATTTTGAGTTTATATTTATTCTTATTATTATTATTTAAAAAATTTTTAAAATTTATATCCAAATTAGTTAGCATATCGTGCAAAAATGATTTCAGAAGTAGATTCCTTAATGCCCATTACGCATTTAACCCATCCCCCCTCCCACAATCCCTCCAGTAACCCTCAGTTCTCCATATTTATGAGTCTCTTCTG
>NW_024413914.1:0-3243 GCF_014898765.1 Herpailurus yagouaroundi | reverse complement strand
GCTTCGTAGAATGAGTCTGGAAGTTTTCCTTCCCTTTCTATTTTTTGAAATAGCTTGAGAAGCATAGGTATTATCTCTGCTTTAAATGTCTGGTAGAGTTCCCCTGGGAAGCCGTGTGGTCCTGGACTCTTATTTGTTGGGAGATTTTTGATAACCGATTCAATTTCTTCACTGGTTATGGGTCTATTTAAGCTTTCTATTTCCTCCTGTTTCAGTTTTGGAAGAGTGTGGGTGTTTAGGAATTTGTCCATTTCTTCCAGGTTGTCCAATTTGTTGGCATATAGTTTTTCATAGTATTCCCTGATAATTGTTTGTATTTCTGAGGGATTGGTTTAATCATTCCATTTTCATTCATGATTTTATCTATTTGGGTCATCTCTCTTTTCTTTTTGAGAAGCCTGGCTCGAGGTTTGTCAATTTTATTCATTTTTTCAAAAAACCAATTCTTGGTTTCGTTGATCTGCTCTACAGTTTTTTTAGATTCTATATTGTTTATTTCTGCTCTGATCTTTATTATTTCTCTTCTTCTGCTGGGTTTGGGGTGTCTTTGCTGTTCTGCTTCTATTTCCTTTAGGTGTGCTGTTAGATTTTGTATTTGGGATTTTTCTTGTTTCTTGAGATAGGCCTGGATTGCAATGTATTTTCCTCTCAGGACTGCCTTCGCTGCATCCCAAAGCGTTTGGATTCTTGTCTTTTCATTTTCGTTGTTTCCATATATTTTTAAATTTCTTCTCGAATTGCCTGGTTGACCCATTCATTCTTTAGTAGGATGTTCTTTAACCTTGATGCTTTTGGACGTTTTCCAGGCTTTTTCCTGTGGTTGATTTCAAGCTTCATCGTATTGTGGTCCGAATGTATTCATGGTATGATCTCTATTCTTTTATACTTATGAAGGGCTGGTTTGTGACCGAGCATGTGATTGAACTTGGAGAATGTTCCATGTGCACTCGAGAAGAAAGTATATTCTGTTGCTTTGGGATGCAGAGTTCTAAATATATGTCAAGTCCATCTGATCCAGTGTATCATTCAGGGCCCTTGTTTCTTTATTGACCATGTGTCTAGATGATCTATCCATTGTTGTAAGTGGAGTATTAAAGTCCCCTGAAATTACCACATTCTTGTCAATAAGGTTGCTTATGTTTGTGAGTAATTGTTTTATATATTTGGGGGCTCCCATATTTGGCACATAGACATTTATAATTGTTAGCTTTTCCTGATGGATAGACCCTGTAATTACTATATAATGCCCTTCTTCATCTCTTGTTACAGTCTTTAATTGAAAGTTTAGTTTGTCTGATGTAAGTATGGTTACTCCAGGTTTCTATTGACTTCCAGTAGCATGATAGATAGTTCTCCATCCCCTCCCTTTCAATCTGAAGGTTTCCTCAGGTCTAAAGTGAGTCTCTTGTAGACAGCAAATAGATGGGTCTTGTTTTTTTATCCATTCTGATACCCTATGAATTTTGGTTGGAGCGTTTAGGCCATTTATATTCAGTGTTATTATAGAAAGATATCGGTTTAGAGTCATTGTGATGTCTGTAAGTTTCATGCTTGTAGTGATGTCTCTGGTACTTTGTCTCACAGAATCCCCCATAGGACCTCTTGTAGGGCTGGTTTAGTGGTGATTAATTCCTTCATTTTTTTTTTGTTTGGGAAGACATTTATCTCTCCTTCTACTCTGAGTGACAGACTTACTGGATAAAGGATCCTCGGCTGCATATTTTCTTTTGTTCATCACATTGAAGATATCCTGCCATTCCTTTCTGGCCTGCCAAGTTTCAGTAGATAGATCCGTCACTAGTCTGATCGATCTTCCTTTATATGTTAGAGTGTGTTTATCCCTACCTGCTTTCAGAATTTTCTCTTTATCCTTGTCTTTAGCCAGTTTCACTATGATATGTCATGCAGAAGATTGATTCAAGTTACGTCTGAAGGGAGTTCTCTGTGCCTCTTGGATTTCAATGCCTTTTTCCTTCCCCAGCTCAGGGAAGTTCTCAGCTATTATTTTTTCAAGTACACCTTCAGCACCTTTCCCTCTCTCTTCCTCCTCTGGAATACCAATTATATGTAGATTATTTCTCTTTAGTGCATCACTTAGTTCTCTAATTTTCCCATCATACTCCTGGATTTTTTTTATCTCTCTTTTTCTCAGCTTCCTCTTTTTCCATAATTTTATCATCTAGATCACCTGTTCTCTCCTCTGCCTCTTCAATCAGAGCTATGGTCATCTCCATTTTATTTTGCAGCTTATTAATAGCATTTTTTTAGTTCTTCCTGGCTGTTCCTTAGTCCCTTGATCTCTGTAGCAAATGATTCTCTGCTGTCCTTTATACTGGTTTTAAGCCCAGCGATTAATTTTATGACTATTATTCTAAATTCACTTTCTGTTATATTGTTATATTGTTTTGATCAGTTCTTTAGCTGTCGTTATTTCCTTGACATTTTTTTTTGAGGGTAATTCTTCTGTTTCGTCATTTTGGATAGTCCCAGGAGTGGTGTGGAACTGCGGGGCACTTCCCCTGTGCTGTCTTGAATAACTTGCGTTGGTGGGCGGGGCCGCAGTCAGACCTGATGTCTGCCCCCAGCCCACTGCTGGGGCCACAGTCAGACTGGTGTGTACCTTCTCTTCCCTTCTGCTAAGAGCAGGATTCACTGTGGGGTGGCATGGCCCGTCTGGGGTACTTGCACACTGCCAGGCTTGTGGTGCTGGGGTTCTTGTGAATTAGCTGGGGTGGATTGGCAAGGTGCACAGGGCGGGGTGGCAGGCTCAGCTCGCTTTTCCTTCCGTGATCTGCTTCGGGAGGGGCCCGTCCTCCGTGGACCTCTCATCTACGCTTGGCTCTGGATAATCCAATCTGCTAGTCTTCTGGCGATTTTCTGGGTTATTTAGGCAGTTGTTGTTGGAATCTAAGTGACCCGCAGGACGCAGTGAGCCCAGCGTCCTCTTCCACCGCCATCTTCCCAGAAGCCCTCTAATTTTTTTTTCCATAATTTTTCTTGTTGTTGACTTCAACTTTCATAGTGTTGTGGTCAGAAAATATGCATGGTATGTCTTAATCTTTTTTTGCTTGTTGAGGTCTGATTTGTGACCTAATATGTGATGTATTCTGGGGAATGTCCCATTTGCACTTGAAAAGAATGTGTATTTTGCTGCTTTAGGAAATGTTCTGGATATATCTGTTAAGTCCTTCTAGTCCAGTGTGTCATTCAAAGCCATTGTTTCCTTGTTGATTTTCTGCTTAG
>NW_024413913.1:0-7270 GCF_014898765.1 Herpailurus yagouaroundi | reverse complement strand
CGCCTGGGTGGCTCAGTCGGTTAAGTGGCCGACTTCAGCTCAGGTCACGATCTCGCAGTCCATGAGTTCGAGCCCCGCGTCGGGCTCTGGGCTGATGGCTCAGAGCCTGGAGCCTGCTTCGATTCTGTGTCTCCCTCTCTCTCTGCCCCTCCCCCATTCATGCTCTGTCTCTCTCTGTCTCAAAAAAAAAAAAAAAAAAAAGAGAGAGAAAAATAACAAATGACCCGAAAGACAGCTGGACGAAGGAAAGATAATCACATACGAAGACGTGCGAATGAATAAGGTACCAATGAAAAGATGTTCAACTTCACCAAGCGATGAAGGAAATGGAAATCCACACGAGATACCATTTCCCTCCATCGGATGGGCAAAAATGAAAAAGATCGATAACATCTGGTACTAGTAAGCACGTGGGGAAACAAGCATTCTCTTACATAGTTGGCAGGAGTATGACTGTTTACAACCTTCTCTGGATAATCATCTGACACCGTTTTTTACGTTTTTGAAGCCCAGGCCGCCGGAGCCAGCGGTGACCCCGCTTTGGAAATCTATCCCACAGAGATCATAGGACCGGTATGTGAGGCTATAGGGACCGCACTGACTTCTGCAGGGATTGCAAAGGACAGAGCAGTCTACGTGGCGTGACCTTATCTTTGTGCCGGGGATCGCTCCAGGCATAAAATAATAAATACTTTCGGGCTTCCCAAGAATGCTGTGATTGCAGATAACCTTCTCACTCTCCAAGAATAACACTTTTCTGGTTAGAATACCTGAAACTCCCTCTGTGGGGTTGGGGCTAATCTTTGGGGGCATCTTTTTTTTTTTGCCCCCAGGTGTCTTTGTATTTCTTAGGTTTATTTCCCCCTTGTTCCAAGCTCTAAGCATCCTACTTCACCCCACCTCCGTGGCCTGCCCGGTTTCCTCCAGCAACTCCAGGGTCAGCGGCTGCACCATCTGGGACACTGCAGCCGCGGTCACAAGGGGCAAGGCCACCCTGGCCGGGCCCCTCTCTATGGGCGTCGTGGGTGAGCTCAATGTTCGCAGCGGCTTGGATCGCACGTGCACCCACCCTGCCCCCGGAGTCCCGGTCACCCAGGATCCCAGCAGCGATGGCTCCCACCAGCCGCCAGTGCCTCCTCCCTCAAGCTCCCAACGGTCCCCTCTGAGCTTTGACTTCTCTGGGCGGTCCAAACTTTGGCACCGATGGTGGTCTGTCGGAATAGCACTTCTTCACTCTGACTCCACTGGCCCCTCAGCCTCCACTCGGTTGTCACCTCCTCCGAGAAGCCTTCCCTTATCTCTAGACCTCGTGGTGGGCTGGAACCCCGTCCTCCCGCACTGCCAGGGCCGGGCCGGTGTCCCCGCAGGGACCTTTTGGCAGAGTGGGCGTGGTCAGCCTCGAACCTTGGGACATCGTGTTTTAAAATTTTTTTACTGTTTACTTTAGAGAGAGAGAGAGAGTGCACGAGTGAGGGAGGGGCAGAGAGAGGGGGAGACAGAATCCGAAACAGGCTGAGGCTCTGAACTGTCACCACAGAACCCCATGCGGGGCTCGAACCCCCCAGCTGAGCTGTGAGATCATGACCCGAGTCGAAGTCGGAGGCTTAACCGACTCAGCCACCCAGGTGTCCCTGGGACATCATTTTTAAGACGCAAAGTGAACTCAGGTCTCAGGGGAAGGGTGCAAGTTTGTGATGCTGAAATTGGGTGAGGGAATAGTTAGCGTGGGACTGGGTGGGGAGGAACATGTAAAGTTCGTTTATTCATCCATCCAACAAATGTTTATTGGCATTTACTACGTGACAGGCACTGTTTATAGCACTGGGGGTTTCATCAATGAATAAAACAGAGAAAAATCTTTGCCCTTGGGAATTTATATTGGAGGGGTAAGGCAGGCAGTTAACAAACTGCACCATGTGAGATGACAAATAGAGCCAGGGAGGATATTAAGCAGGAAAGCAGGAAAGGGAGGCGAGGTGTTGGAGGAGGCATTATATTTCGAAAGGGTGGCCAGAAAGACTCACTGAGAAGGAAGCATTAAAAAAAAAATTTTTTTTTTTAGTGTTTATTTAATTTGAGAGAGAGCGTGCAAAGCAGGAGAGGGGGAGAGAGAGAGGGAGAGAGAACCCCAAGCAGGATCTGCTCTGCCAGGGCAGAGCCCAATGGGGAGGCTGGAAACTCACAAACCCTAAGATCATGACGTGAGCTGAAATCGAGAGTCCGACGCTTAACCTACTGGGGCACCCAGGCGCTTGTGGGCCATGACTTTACCTTATCCTCAGAACAAGATTGAGAGCCATTGGAGAATTATAACAGGAGAGACATGATCTGGAGTCCATTTCGAGAAGGCCACTGTGGCTGCTGTGTTGAAAATAACTGGAGGGGGGGCGGGGCGCCTGGCTGGCTCACTTGGTGGAGCCTGGGACTCTTGATCTCGGATGGTGAGTTCAAGCCACACGCTGGGCATAGAGATGACTTAAGAAAGAAAAGAAAAGAAACCGGAGGGAGGCAGGACAGGAGGAGGAAGACCACATAGGAAACTAATGCCATGACTAGGGAGAAAGGTGACAGTGGCTCAGACCAGGGTGTCAGCAGTAGAGGTGTAAGAAGTGGTCAAGTTCTGAACATACGTAGCAGATAATCAACAGGGATCGCTGATGTTTTAAATGTTGGATGTGAGAGGAAACGTGAGATTTTTGTTTTTTATATGTTGATTTTTTTTGAGAGAAAGAGCGCAGGCGGCGGAGGAGAAAACAAAAAGGGGGGAGACACGATTGGAAAAGGGCTCTGTGTTGACAGTAGAGAGCCCGATCTGGGGTTCGAACTCAGGAACTGTGAGATCATGACCTGAGCCGAAGTCCAACGCTCCACCAAATGAGCCACCCAGGCGCCCCGAGAGGAGAGTTTTTGCATGAGAAACTGGAAAATTGGATTTGCTATTTGCTGAGATTGGGGGTGGGGGGCGGGTTGTGGAGGGGCAAGCCAGGGGTGGTGGAGACCAAGGGCCCGGTTGACTTGTGTGTGCTCCCAGTGACGGGCCACTTCAAAACTCCCACCAGCTTCTTTCCTTAAATTCCCTGTGAATTAGACCCAGAGATCTCCAGACTGAAAGCAGCCCTCCTGGGTTTCCGTTCAGAGCTAGAGAACTCCACCAGTGAAGACGGAGACAGACCCTTTCATCCTGAGGCGCATCTGACCAAAAACAAAACAGGAAAACAACGAAGCCAAATGCCACAAGTTTCTTCTATGAACAGTGAATATTAACAGAAAACCTATGGGAGATGCCACAGGGAAAGATGTCTGTGGACGACTGAGAGAAATGGTCCCTACAGAGTAGGGAGACGGGAAGTCATGGTAGACAGAATAATGGCCCCCAAAGATGGCGGCGTCTTGCCAGCTAAGACTTAAAGGTTGCAGGCCTTCACCAATTTCTCTAGGGGGGAGGAGGGCTCATTACCTTTCCCTGGCAATTGTTTCTCTTCCTCTCCTTTTCGCTCAGTGGCGCTTTCACAGCCTCCTCTGGAGACCTCCTATGATCCCTGCCCTCATATTTTCAATTTGTGTTGACACTTGTGTCATACGTGAAAACCTTTCAGAAGCGCCAACAGATTATTCAATTGTAAAGCATTGTCACTGCCTCCCGGTTAGACAGAGTACTGATGTACTGACTCAACTTGCCCCCAAGTAACATACGTCTAATAGGAGTATAACGTTACGTTACATTAACACGGAGAAACCCATGTTAAGAACCACAAGGACCATATAGAAAATATGTTATGAATTCACATCTGCATCACTCCGTCTTCCAGGAATCAATAACCCAGACAGGAGCCAAGAGTTCTGCCAGAGAGCCTTTTTATTTTTATTTTTTTAAGTTTTATTTATTTATTTTGAGAGAGAATGGGGGGGGGAATGCATGCAAGTGGGGGAGGGGCAGAGAGAGAGGGAGAGACAGAAAATTCCAAGCAGGCTTCAATGCGGGGCTCGAACCCACGAACCACAAGATCGAGACCTGAGCCGAAATCAAGAGTTGGACGCTTAACCGCCTGAGCCACCCAGGCGCCCCAGTCTTTTTATTTTTAATTAATTGATTTAAGTTATCTCTGCACCCAACTTGGGGTGCAAACTCGTGACCCCAAGATCAAGAGTCATATGCCCTTCCGACTGAGCCAGCCAGGCGCTCCCTATTTGCTAGTATCTTGTTAAGGATTTTTGCCACTGTATCCATGAGGGTTATTGGTATATAGTTTTCTTTATTGTGTGATGTCTGTCTGGTTTTGATATCAGGTTAATAACAGTTCATAAAGTGAATTGGGAAGTATAGTAAATCCTTGAACAACATGGGCTTGAACTGCGTGGGTCCACTTACATGTGGATATTTTACAGTACAGTACTGTAAATGTATTTTCTCTTCCTTAAGATTTTCTTAATAATGGGGCACCTGGGTGGCTCAGTCGGTTAAGCATCCGACTTTGGCTCAGGTCATGATCTCGCGGTCCGTGAGTTCGAGCCCCGCGTCGGGCTCTGTGCTGACAGCTCGGAGCCTGGAGCCTGCTTCGGATTCTGTGTCTCCCTCTCTCTCTGTCCTTCTCTCTCTCTCTCTCTCTCTCTCTCTCTCCTCCAAAAATAAATAAACATTATAAAAAGATTTTCTTAATAACATTTTCCTTCCTCTAGCTTACTTTATTGTAAGAATATATTGTATAATACATACAACATACAAAATATGTGTTAATCGACTGTTGATGTTATCGGTAAGGCTTCTGGTCAACAGTAGGCTATTAGCAGTTAAGTTTGGAGGGGAGTTTAAAGTTATACATGGAGTTTCAGCTGCGTGGGTCAGCACCCCTAACTCCAGTGTTGTTTAAGGGTCAACTGTATTTCCTCCTCTTGTATTTTCTGGAAGAGTTTGGTAGAATTGGTATACATCCTTTTTTACGTGTTTCATATCATTCTCCAGTACAGCTGTCTGGGTGTGGAGATTTCTTTTTCGAGAATTTTTAAGTTATAAATTTAATTTCTTGAAGTCAGAAGATGATTCAAATAAGCTATTTCATATTTGGCAAGTTGCAGCAGCTCGTGTTTTTCAAGGAGTTGGTCCATTCCGTCTCAGTTGTCAAAATTACGTGTGTGGAAATTTTCATTGTATTCTTTTATTATCCTTTTGATGTCTACAGGGTCTATGGCACTAGTCCCTGTTTGAGTCTTGCTGTTGCTAATGTGTGCCTTCTCTCTCTGTTTTCTTTGTCAGTGGTAGTAGAGGTTTGGTCATTGATCTTTTCCAGGAACCAATTCTTTGTTTCATTGTTTTTCTCTATTGTTTTTCTGTTTCTGATTTCTTTGATTTCTGTCTTTGTCATTATCGTTTTCTTCCTTCTTCTTCTGCTTACTTTGGGTTTATTTTGCTCTTGTTTTTCTAGGTTCTTGAGGTGGAAGCTGTGATTATTGATTTGACACTTTTCCTCTTTTCTAATGCGTGCATCGAGTACTATAAATTTTCCTCCTGATACTGCTTTAGCAGCACGCCTCAGATTTTGACATGTTGAATTTTCATTCTCAATTTAATGTATTCTTTTTATTTCCTTTGAGACTTTCTCTTTGACCGGTGGATTATTTACAAGTATGGGTTAAAAAAAATTTTTTTTTTACATTTATTTATTTTTGGGAGACAGGGAGAGATGGAGCACAAGTGGGGGAGGGGCAGAGAGAGAATGAGACACAGAATCTGAAGCAGGCTCCAGGCTTCAAACCTTCAGCACAGAGCCGGATGCGGGGCTCAAACCCACAAACCGCGAGGTCATGACCCGAGCCAAAGTTGGACGCCCAACCGACTGAGCCCCCCAGGTGCCCCTAGAAGTATGTTTTTAATTTCCAACTGCTGGAGATTTTCCTGTTACCTTCTTGTTTATGGATTTCTACTCTGATTGCATTGGGATCAGAGAACACAATTATTTTAAATTTTTCTGGATTTGTTTTGTGGTCCAGAATATGCTCTATCTTCGTGGATGTTTTGTGGGCACTTGAAAAGAATGCGTATTCGGCTGTTGTTAGGTGGAGTGTTCTAGAAATGTCTATTACATGTTGTTGGTTGATGTTGTTGAGTTCTACATCCTTGCTTATTTTCTGTCTGGTTTTTCTGTGAGTTGTTGAGAAAAAGTCTCCAGCTACGGTTGTGGCATTTATCTGTCTCTAGCTTTTGTTTCACATATTTTGTAGTTTTTTGTTTTCTGTATATAGATTCAGAATTGCTATGTCTTTTTGGTGAATTTTGACGTTTTTGTCATCATATAATATCCCTCTCTGTTACTGGTCATTTTCTTTACTCTGAAGTCTATTTTATGTGATATTAATAGAACCACTTCTGCTTTCTTTTGGTTAATGTTTTCATAATAGATCTCTCTCTATCCTTTTATTTTCACCCTGGTTTGTTTTTTTTTTTATCATTTTATTTGAAATGAGCTCCTTATAGACAGTATGTAGTTGGCCCTGGGTTTTTTTTAGTAACTTTCTTTTTTTTTTAAGTTTATTTTAATTTATTTTTTGACAGAGAAAGAGAGCACAAGCAGGGGAGGGGCAGAGAGAGAGGGAGATACAGAATCCAAAGCAGGCTCCAGGCTCCGAGCTGTCAGCTCAGAGCCCAACGCAGGCCTTGAACTCATGAGCCATGAGATCACGACTTGAGCCAAAACCAAGAGGCAGATGCTTAGCCGACTGAGCCACCCAGGTGCCCCAATAACTTTTTTTTTTTAAGTTTTCTTGTTTTTGTTTTTGTTTTTTTAGTAAATGCTACACCCAACGTGCGGTTTGAACCCACAACCCTGAGACCAAGAGTCACATGCTCCACCAGCTGAGCCAGCCAGGTGCCCCTAGTTGGTTCTGTTTCTTAATCCACTCTGCCAATCTGTCTCTTAATTGTTGTATTTATTTATTTATTTTTTAATTTTTTTTTTCAACGTTTATTTATTTTTGGGACAGAGAGAGACAGAGCATGAACGGCGGAGGGGCAGAGAGAGAGGGAGACACAGAATCGGAAACAGGCTCCAGGCTCTGAGCCATCAGCCCAGAGCCTGACGCGGGGCTCGAACTCACGGACCGCGAGATCATGACCTGGCTGAAGTCGGACGCTTAACCGACTGCGCCACCCAGGCGCCCCGATTGTTGTATTTAGAGTGTTACACTTGGGGCGCCTGGGTGGCTCAGTCGGTTGAGCGGCCGACTTCGGTTCAGGTCACGATCTCGCGGTCCGTGAGTTCGAGCCCCGCGTCGGGCT
>NW_024413912.1:0-1387 GCF_014898765.1 Herpailurus yagouaroundi | reverse complement strand
TGTAGCAAGAGATTCTCTGCTGTCAGCTATACTGTTTTCAAGCCCAGCGATTAATTTTATGACTATTATTCTAAATTCACTTTCTGTTATATTATGTAAATCCTTTTTGATCAGCTCATTAGCTGTTGTTATTTCCTGGAGATTCTTCTGAGGGGAATTCTTCCGCTTGGTCATTTTGGATAGTCCCTGGCGTGGTGAGGACCTGCAGGGCACTTCCCCTGTGCTGTGGTGTATAACTGGAGTTGGTGGGCAGAGCCGCAGTCAGACCTGATGTCTGCCCCCAGCCCACCGCTGTGTCCACAGTCAGACTGGTGTGTGTCTTCTCTTCCCCTCTCCTAGGGGCGGGATTCACTGTGGGGTGGGGTGGCCTGTCTGGGCTACTTGCACACTGCCAGGCTTGTGATGCTGGGGATCTGGCATCTTAGCTGGGGTGGGTAGGCAAGGTGCACAGGGGCAGGAGGGGCAGGCTTAGCTCCCTTCTCCTTAGGTGATCCACTTCAGGAGGGGCCCTGTGGCAGCAGGAGGGAGTCAGATCCGCTGCTGGAGGTTTGGTTCCACAGAAGCGCACAGTTGGGTGTTTGCGCGGAGCGAGCAATTTCCCTGGCAGGAACTGGTTCTCTTTGGGATTTTGGCTGGGGGATGGGGGGGGAGATGGCGCTGGCGAGCGCCTTTGTTCCCCACCAAACTGTGCTCTGTCGTCAGGGGGCTCAGCAGCTCTCCTTCCCTTTGTCCTCCAGCCTTCCCGCTTTCTGAGCAGAGCTGTTAACTTATGACCTCCCAGCCGCTAAGTCGCGCTTGCTGTTGGAACACAGTCCGTCAGGCCGCTCCGCTTTTTGCAAGCCAGACTCGGGGGCTCTGCTTGGCCGGTGAGCCGCCCCTCTGCCCAGGCTCCCTCCCGCCAGTCTGTGGAGCGCGCACCGCCTAGCCGCCCTTCCTACCCTCTTCCGTGGGCCTCTCGTCTACGCTTGGCTCCAGCGACTCCGTTCTGCTAATCCTCTGGCGGTTTTCTGGGTTATTTAGGGAGGTGTAGGTGGAATCTAAGTGATCAGCAGGACGCGTGGTGAGCCCAGCGTCCTCCTACGCCGCGATCTTCCCTCTCCAAAAAAATTTTTTTAAAAATCTCATGTTTTTAATAGATGTGTAGATCCCCCAAATTTATCCCTTTGCAAGACTGTCTTCTTGAGTATTCTTCACTAATATTGAGTACTGTGTTTTCAAAAGATGCTTTACACCCATGTGTCACTCTGTACCCACTCTAATGTACAGAGAACTTTCGCACCCTCTCGTTTTAGGAGTATCTCTCTATTCAGGATTCTGCCTGGGAATTCTTGTTGCTATGGCCTCTGGCTCCATCTCCTCAACTCAAGGGACCTATCAAGCTTTGCCT
>NW_024413911.1:0-9749 GCF_014898765.1 Herpailurus yagouaroundi | reverse complement strand
TAAGTTTCTCTGAAGGGCAGAATAGGAACAAAGACATTCCTTCTTACTGTTTCTCTGTATGCTAACCTCTGAAGTCTGTGCGGACAATAGCCTCTGCTACCTGTCTATGGCTGGGAAGGTTAACTAGCCTGATAGAGTCAGATAAGAGGTGGGCTTATAGGGCAGCACTCTTGTATATTGAGTTCATAGAATCCAACCTCTGACTCATTTCTGATTTAGTGATTTTCTCTGAACACGTGAAGGGAGTGGGAAAGGCTGAGCTTAGTTTGTGCATGAGTAGATCTCACATGTAGAAAACAAAATGGCCTTGCTAATGCTTACAGGCCAGTAGTCAGCCTCTGTCTTCTGTCTGCATTTGAGACTCTTGGCTTTGGTGCCTAGGTTAGATTGGTGTTAATGACTGTTTGCGTTTCCTCGTCTTTGTGCAGTTCTATAGTAGTCTCTTGTTACAACCATCTGTTTGCAGAATCTTTATAGTTACTACTTTCTGAACAAGTCGACCCCTGAGACATTGCACCTGCCAGTACATTTCCCTCCATTGGTGTCCTGTCTCTGTTCACTGCTAGTGAAAGTCTTGACAGGTGCATCACTACCACATCACAGGTTATCCGCACTTACCCACCACCAGTGATGGAGTCCTCGCATCTAAGCAGCTGGCAGGTAATCGCACTCCGAAATCCTATCTCGTAATCTGCTCTTAGGACCCGTTCTAGCCCCAGATACACTTTAAGTTCCCTCAGAAACAGATCTCGTAACACCTGTAAGGGAGGAAGAGAAGCAGGATTCGGCAGAGGGAGGTTTTAAAGAAACATGGCAGTTGCAACTGAGGCCTCAGTTGATTCTACAGTGACCTCTAAAGCTGGAATAGCCATTCAGAAAAGTTATGGATTGAGGAGCTGAGGCCAGGCCTTGGTACCTCCATGCTGAGTAGTCATTCGATATGGTCTTACCTGAAGGCAACAGGTACCCCTGGGCCAGGCAACTCCCTTCAACCCACAGCAATTACTGGGGAGTGATTCAGCTGTGGCTCTCAGAAGCCTAGGCTCCCAGCAGCTGGGGGAAGGACTACCTCAGGCCTAAATGTGGGATCTGGGTGGCACTTAAGCCAGGAACTTCACTCGTCAATAGGGGAATGGAGTCAGCATGGATGGAACATAGTTCAGCATTTTAGCTTTTTAATGTTTATTTTGAGAGAGAAAGCAAGCCAGGGAGGGGCAGAGAGAGAGGGGGAGAAAGAGAACCCCAATCAGGCTCCACCCTGTCAGCGCAGAGCCCTATGCGGGGCTCAGTCCCACGCACCATGAGATCGTGACCTGAGCTGATATCAAGAGTCGGACACTTAACTGACTGAGCCACCCGGGTGCCCCTAGTTTTTTTTTTTTTAAGTAATCTCTCCGCCGAACGTGGGGCTCAAACTCCCCCAAATCAAGAGTCGCATGCTCTACCTACTGAACCAGCCAGGTATCCCCATAATTCAGCATTTTAAAGGAATAAGAAAGGTCTATGGCAGCCAATTTGGGGAGATTTTGTAAGGTTTCACATAAGAAACAATATGTAGAAAAATGCATCATGTTTTGGTTGTTAAATAGATATTAACTCAAAAAAAGCTTACATATGAATGCACACACACATACACGATTGGGTAGGTATGAAGAACACTATAGAAATATGCACACTAAGTTAGCATTAGTCACAAGAGGTGGGAAAGGTTGGTGCCAGAGATGGGGTAGGGCCTTCAGGGAAGAGGACCCACACAAAAAAGGAAAGCATAAAAGGGGGGGGGGGGGAAGGCTGCACTAAAATGAGAGGGGGTATCGTATGTCCCTGAAAAGTGGAAAATCTATAGAAACTTGTGAGGATGATATAGGGTTCTAACAAGAAACCCATGGCGCACACAAATGGGGTAATAGAGGAGAATTAAATGAAGGGATTATGAAAAAAGTGTGTGTACGGTCAGAGGAAGTTGTGATAGATTGGATAATTGTTCTGCAAATATTCACTCGCACCCCCACCCACTCTCGGCGTGGAGTGTACCTAACTGTCTCTCTGAATCTAGGCTTTGTCATACACTTGTTTTTATCAATGCAGTGTGAGCAGACATGATGTGAATAGAGAACGTCAATATGCTTGTGAGGTTTTGTTGGTCCTTCATTCCCGTGATTGCGGTGAGAAGAGCTTGCCCCGAGTACTCACTGATCCTTTGGTCTGGACTACAGGGATACATTTGCTTCTGGATACATTTGCTTCACACTGAAGCAAATCTAAATGCAATTGGCATCGTAGAGCCAAGCCCACCCTGACCGCATCCTGTCGCAGAAGAGCCCCAGACAGCCGATAGCACGTGAGCAAGGAGAACAGGTAACTGTTTTAAGTTTTGAGGAATTTCTTATACACCATTATTGTAGGGCAACGAGAAAGGTCTTTGTGGTGGGGCGCCTGGGTGGCTAGGTTGGTTAAGCGTCCAACTCTTGATCTAGGCTCAGGTCATGGGCTCATGGTCTTTGGGCTAGAGTCTCAGTCTCTGTCAGTGTAGAGCCTGCCTGGGATTATCTCTCCCTCTCTCTCTGCCCCTCCCCTGCTCACGCTTGCTCTCTGTTTCTCTCTCTCTCTCAAAATAAATAAAATAAAACTTCAAACAAATAAAACAAGAAAGCCCCTGGAGGGCATTTGTTGTCTTTGGTAGAGGAACTCAGCCACAGTCACCACTCGGTCTGGTAGAGGTGGAGGTCTCTCATTGGCCAAACTCAATCAGAACTCAACAATCTCAACAATTCAGCAACTCAACAAACTCAACCAGAAGCCAGAGGGCAAGTGAGTCATTCATGCTGTCCAAAAGGGTCAGCGTCCTGGGCACAGAGTACGGTGGAGGAGTGTAATTACACAAGGACAAATGGAAGATATCCAAAAGATACATGAACAATCAATGCCAAGTGAGGGACATTTGAAGAGATGCACAATCACACTAGTAATCAGAGTTGGGAGTGTGTATGTGTGGGTGTTTTTAACTTAATTAACAGGCGCTTATTTCTCTCAGCTCTGGAGGTTGAAAGTCCCAGATCCCAGTGTGGGCAGATTCTGTTTCTCCTGACGTCTCTCTCCCTGGCTTCTATAGGCCACCTTCTTGCTGTGTCCTCACCTGGCCTTTTCTGTGCACATCACCGCTTTATTATGAAAGGATAGAACTCAGGAACAGCCAGTGCGAAGAGACACAGAGGGCAAGGTGTGTGGGAAGGGGCACAGAGCTTCCAGGCCTTCTCAGAGCACACCATTCTCCCCAAATTGCCATATGCTCACGTATCAGGAAGCTCCCACACAGATTTTAAGCAGAACAAAAACGGCCTCCCGTTTCAAAACTACTAGATTGGTAAAAGTAAACATACTGACAATATGCTGGTTGACAGTGGAGAACAAAATTTGAGATGAATGTGGCAATACCTCGTAAAGTTTATGACATGCACGCCCTACCAACAAGCAGTTCCAATAAGGACGTTGACTGCAGCATTTAAAAAAAAAAAAATGGGCTATGTGAGGGGCACCCGGGTGGCTCAGTTGGTTGAGGGTCCAACTCTTGATTTCGGCTCAGGTTATGATCTCACAGTTCATGGGATTGAGCCCCGCATCGGTCTCCTCACTGAGCGTGGAGCCTGCTTTGGATTATCTCTCTCCCTCTCTCTCGACCCCTCCCCCTTCTCAAAACAAATACAAATTTTAAAAATAAATAAAAAAATTTTTTTAATTAATAAGAGGAGCGCCTGGGTGGCTCAGTTAGTTAAGCATCAGACTTTGGCTCGGGTCATGATCTCGTGATTCACGGGTGTAGAGATTCCTTAAAAAAATAAAATCTTAGGGGCGCCTGGGTGGCGCAGTCGGTTAAGCGTCCGACTTCAGCCAGGTCACGATCTCGCAGTCTGTGAGTTCGAGCCCCGCGTCGGGCTCTGGGCTGATGGCTCAGAGCCTGGAGCCTGTTTCCGATTCTGTGTCTCCCTCTCTCTCTGCCCCTCCCCCGTTCATGCTCTGTCTCTCTCTGTCCCAAAAATAAATAAAAACGTTGAAAAAAAAATTTTTTTTAATAAAAATAAAATCTTAAAAAATACCATTTATGATAGTATTATACATTATCAAATACCGAGGAATAAATCTATAAAATATTTTCAATACCTTGACACTGAAACATATGAAATATTGCTGAACTAATTTAAATAACAAAATAAATGGAAAGATATAAGATGGTAATGAATTGAAAGACTCAAAATTGTTACAATATATATTCTTCCCAAATTTATTTCTAGATTAAATGCAATTCTAATAAAAATCAAGCAGGTCTTAGAAGACAATACAAGAAGATATCTCCAGGGGGCCTGGGTGGCTCAGTTGGTTAAGTGTCTAACTCTTGATTTAAGCTCAGGTCATGTTCTCATGGTTGTGAGATTGAGCCCCCACATCAGGTTTCACAATGAGTGTGGAGGCTGCTTAAGATTGTCTCTCTCTCTCTCTCCCTCTCTCAAAAAGACACTCAGTCATAGAATTTCCCCCAATTCCTGACAACATCCAATCCAGAACAAAGCCTCACTTTTTAAAACCGTCACCCAAATTACCTAACACGAGCCAACTTCGGTAAGTTTCTTCTAACATCTTCTTACTGAGATGCCCCGTGGCTCTGCACGGTTTGTGTTTTCCCTTGCTCCAAGGAGTAACAGACCCAACTCGCTCAATTATAGGTGTGTTCCTGATGGCCTTTGGCTGGAGTAGTAACACCAAAAATGTATAAAGAGCTGCTGCTGGTCAATAAGAAGATAGATAAACCAGTTTAAAAATAAGCGAGGGGCGCCTGTGTGGCTCAGTCGGTTAAGCGTCTGACTCTTGATTTCAGCTCAGGCCATGATCTCACCATTCGTGAAATGGAGCCCCGAGATGGGCTTGTGCTGACAGTGGGACCCTGCTTAGGATTCCCTCTCTCCCTCTCTCAAAGGCTCAAAATAAATAAATAAACTTAGAATAGGTGACGCTTTTGAATGGATATTTCATAAAAGAAGGTACCAAGTGGCCAATAAATGTAGAAAGAGGTACTCAAGGGGCACCTGGCTGGCTCAGTCAGTAGGGCATGAGTCTCTTTTTTTAATGTTTTAAATTTTCTTAAGAATGTTTGCTTATTTATTTTCAGAGAGAGAAAGAGCATGAGAGAGGGAGGGGGAGAGAGGGGGAGAGAGAGAATCCCAAACAGGCTCGTGACTTGAGCCGAGATCAAGAGTCGGAGGCTTAACCTCCTGAGGCACCCAGGCACCCCTACCTGTGCTATTCTAAAAGGAGTGGACAGAACTATGGACTTCATCTTAAAGTGATGATGAATAAGTTCGTGTGCATGAGGCACTTCTGGCATTTCTTTGTACATGTTAAGAGCTCAATACACGTAAGTCTTCGTTACTTTCAAGTATTAGATATTAGCGTGTTCTAGTGTAGGCAGAGAGAACGGGGCTGGCCTTGATGTTACGGCTACTCACACAGCAAATTCTTTGCTCCTTGTCTTTATGGACTTGATTGCACAAATTGTGTGGATGTCAATTCATTAAATAATGGGTTTAAACGTCCCATAGTGGTCTGAAGTTCCAGGGTTGCCCGAGAGTGTCCTCCTCAACGTGCTCGGTGGTCTAATGACCTGCTACAACTGACGCACACAGAATATCCGTTAAACTTATTTGAGCGATGGGGCGCCTGGGTGGCTCAGTCAGTTAGGCGTCCGACTTCGGTTCAGGTCGTGATCTCATGGTCCGTGAGTTCGAGCCCCACATCCGGCTCTGTGCTGACAGCTCAGAGCCTGGAGACTGTTTCAGATTCTGTGTCTCCCTCTCTCTCTCTGCCCCTCCCCCAGTCATGCTCTGTCTCTCTCTGTCTCAAAAATAGACATTAAAAAAAAACTTATTTGAGCGATTATTCAGGGGTTGAGGCGAGATGATAATGACAGTAAACACCTGAGAAGGGTGGTGCTAGTCATGGTGTTACCCACCGAACTCTGGCTTCCAAGACAGGCTGCGCGATTCCATGAAGATAGAATAAACTGGAATAGTGGATTATAGATAATCCTCCAAACTGAAAGTCAACGTGAAGGTTCCTATCCTTAAACCTTAACCTCACATTGTCTTTACAACCCGTTCAGAATCACATTAGACGAACTCCCCCACTTAAGGTTTCTTGGCGAACGTGAACGGCGCCTGGGTGTCTCAGTCAGCTAAGTGTCCGACTTCCGCCCAGATCAGGATCTCGCAGTTCATGGGTTCCAGCCCCACATGGGGCTCGCCGCTCTCAGTGCAGAGCCTGCTTTGGATCCTCTGTCCCCTGTCTTTTCTCTGCCCATCCCTTGCTCACACTCTCTCACTCTCAAAAAAAAAAAAAAAAAAAGATTTCTTGGTGAAAGGGAATGTGGCTTCCAAATTTGTGGGTGGTTACATCTGAAGTTTTGTCCGATGTCTGACCCTTTGATCTCCTCTCAATATCTCACGGGCAGGCGTTCTTTCTCTTTCATTCACCATTGTGCCTAGCAACTCTGCTAACTCATTACTTGAATATACTTGTATGTTTTCTTCGGAGCAAATGGGAAAACCTCGGTGTTTGTAGATGTTGAAAAGGTCTAAATTTAACTTCATTGTCTCCATCCCTAAGATGTCATTTAACATCAAATACCTGAAAGTGGGTTGATAGACTTTCATAGTACAAGTTAAATATTGTTCCTCATAGAGACCTAAAAATGATAAAAATTCCTAGCTGAATTATTCCCATACCCTCTGGTGTCAACAGTTTCCACCAGCCCCATCACTTGAGGGGATGAGAGTGGGGTTGGAAAACAGAAGAATGTTTCCAACTGTCTTGGTTATAGTAAGGTAGAGGAGAGGAGAAGAGAGGGAGAAAGTAACTATTCTCTAAGAGCCTCATCTTATTGGTGACAGAGGCGAAGCAGGATGAAAGAGAGCGTTTTGCTGTGGGAAAGAGTATTTGATTGTTGAGATACTGCATCTTATTGAAAATTAAACATTTAATATAGTGACAGAGGCAAAGAGACATTTCTTCACATTACTAGTAAGAATATGATTTGAAAACAATCTTTCTGGAGTGAGATTTTGACAGGTCAAAATAGGTACAGTGTTATATGGACTTTGGTCTATGTGTTAATTTTAGAAATCTATCCTAATGATCTTACAAAGAACGTGTTTGCTTCGAGGGTAACTAAATATGCCCTCTTCTGCTCAGATAGCAGAATAGGTACTATCGCGGTCAAGGCCCAAATGACAGGCTTACTGTTTCCTTAGGTCCAACAGGGCGCTGACATTATAAATGTTCCCCTGTTGGCCATCTGGCAGCGTGCTCTCAGCTGCCACGAGACAGAAGGAGACGCCAACAGCCCGAAGGGAAAAGAGGTTCCTGAATCAGCCGGGCACTTGCGCCGGGGCCCCCCGCAATCCCCGGATAGAGGGGGCAAGAGATCGGAATTGGGGCTGGTGCCTTGGGGCTGGAGAAGAGGGGACCCACTGAAGCGAAAGCGGGGCAGAACGGATTTGGGGACCGTCTATGAGGCACCAGTAAGAGCGTGGGCATGAAGAGCGCTCCCCCCCGAGTGCTCTAATACAGGCCACAAAACCGGGGGCCGGTGGTGGAACCAGCAAGAGAACCGACGGGAGCAAAGGGGAAGGTAAGGAGCTTTGGGCCCAGGCCAGGACCTTGCAGTCCGGACTTTGTGATGAGCTGCAGTGGTGGCAAGATAGAAGGGTCTCGATGCCCTAACTGGGTCTTGACTGTTCAGTACACTGGTTTTTGGTGGTTTTTTTTTTTTTTTTTTTTTTTTGCTTCCTGTTCCGTCGTGACCATTTCCCCAGGCTATTAAATGGTTTCAGATCATGACAGGCTTTCACTCTATTTCACTGTGTTTTGATTGATCTCTGTCCTTCCCACACCTGGTCCCATTAGATGTGTGACTTTTCATTTAAGAATTTTTCCTGCTCAAAAGGGCTTGATGGAGTACCCAAGGAGTAACAGTAGCTTCATGATGGAAGACAAAGCAGTGTCTCAACTCCTGAAGAAGCCGGGTATCCGTCCCCTGGGAAGGCTCCTGGAAGAAGATTCAGACTGCTGGTATTCTATAAGCCTGCACCTTCGGCTCCAGGCTTCTGGTGGACAGATACATCATGGGCACTCACAAAGGGTCCATTTAGAATTCCCTTCCTACCCCCTCTCTGTCCTCTGGGATTAAGGGAAGAGAGAGCCATTTCATGAGTGTGTTCTACCAAGATTCCCCTGAGACCTGAGACTCAGGGCACTGAAGCACCCCAACTCCACTTGGTCAGACTTTAAATTTTTGTGGATTTCACTGTCACCAAATTTGTGTATTGTTATCTTAATTCCAGCTTTCAGGTCATTATTGGCTCCAACCGGCAAAAATAAGTCAATAAACGGTTAATTGCATTTCTCTCTTGTTCCTCTTATATTCATCTTCTTTTTTGTCAGTCTTTGTATCAGTCCCCCCTTCTAAGGTAAGGCTTCTCGATGGGTGTGGAGTCCAGTCCAGTGCAAGAGGGAAGTGAGGGGCAACGAGCTGAGAATGTAACTGCAAGGTGGAGGGGTGGGGGATTGCAAAGTAATGGCAAAGAACCTCCTTTCTTCCTGACAAATACCATTCCTTCGTCCTCTTCTGGACTCTTGCTAAAGTGTGCATGATTGATTCTGGCAAACTAAGACCCTCTCCAAGACATTTTCAGCATGAAAGATGGCCGGGAAGGGTACAGCTCGACGAGATGAGGGCACGATCCCTAACACACCCATGCTGGCAAGGGGGAGAAAACTGCAGGGCATTTTTATTGGGAGAGGAAGGGGAGTTAAGGACATTGTCTGAAGGACACCCAGAAGTCCCTGCCCATGACACCTACCTCTCTAGAGCCAGGTAGACAAATATCATGGGGGACATGCTAGGCTGACTCTAGAAACTGTTTCCAAACCACGTGAGCAGGGTCTACGTTTAAAAGCAGGGCGCCTGGGCGATTCGATCTGTTAAAGCATCCAACTCTTGATTTGGGCTCAGGTCATGATCTCCTGGTTCTTCAGATGGAGCCCCGCGTGGGGCTCCAGGCTGACAACTCGGAGCCTGCTAGGGATTCCCTCTCTCCTTCTCTCTGTCGTCATCGTCGTCGTCGTCGGCCCCCTCCTCCTTCTTCTCTCTCTCTCAAAAATAAATAAATAAACAAACCGTAAACCAAACACTGAATATGCTTAACACAATCATCCTTGAAACCCACTCAGGAGAGCTGACAGCTAGCACCTCCACTTGGGATCTCATAATTAGCCAGCTTTCAACTGTTTTAAGAACCCTGTGAACCATGACAACTTTATTATATTAAGTAACTCAAATTGTTCCCTCTGATATCAAGACTGTGATATATTACAAGCCAAATTGAAAGTAAATGATGCCTTCCACTACTTCTTGGAATACAGACATCATCACATACATAATTCAGATGTTCCCCTAGCTCCGTGTATAGTCTATGAAAAACTTCACAGGAATGACAAAAGTTTCCCTGCTCAAAACAACGGATGCACAGAAAGCAATAAAGGAAAACAATACTGTTTTAGGAACCTGGTGGATTCCTTTTCATGTTCTTGAAAAATCACCCATTTAGAAATAAGGCAGATTGAACTGAGTGCTCCTCTATAAGCCCACCATTTTTATCTGACTCTATCAGGATAGTTAACCTTCCCAGCCATAGACAGGT
>NW_024413910.1:0-5943 GCF_014898765.1 Herpailurus yagouaroundi | reverse complement strand
TAAACAGTGGACCAAAAGATGTGTCGTAAGAAAATATCCAGAATGAATCACTGAAAGATAAACATATGAAAAATACAGATTAAGTAAGACACATAGAGGATCGTATGAAAGAGAAGATGATATTTCATTGGAGTTCCAGACTAATAAGAAAGAGAAGGAAGGAAAGGAATTTATTTGGCAGGTTTTACCCAGAGACTGGACGGTCGCTAGGGCGCAGGCACATTACAGGCGGGGTGCACAGGTGCTATGCGGGGTGGGATCGTTATGGCCTGAGAGGAGTGGGAAGGGTGGGGCCTAAGTCCCGGTAGTCGGGTGGGGGGGGTGGTCAGAGTGAAGGGGTAGGACCGAGATTCCATGTGGGGTTAGGTAGGCGAGGGGCGGGGACAGGGGAGGGGTCCAGACCCAGGTCTTCTTGGTGAGGGCGTGGCCAGGTGCAGGAGGAGGAAGAAATTCCCCGCATGTGGAATTGAGGTGTGCTCCTGTTGTACACCCCTCTGGAGTCCATGCACCTCTCCCGGCGTGTTCCTTCGCCCAGCATCGATATTGCCACTTTGGAATGTCATAAATAAATCATCTTGTGAAAAGTGTCTCTGCTTTGCTCTCGTTATTTTTGCCACTGAAAAGATATTGTGTCTCTCCCAGCATATCAAGGGGCTAGTTGTGTCAATGCATTTTATTAGTGATGATTGTACCATGATTCCTTATTTGCTATCGATTCTTTGAACACAGTTTGATCTGCTGTGTTACGGGGTCTGAGGGGCGAGATAGTATGACTTCTGCCTGCATCCATACATGCTTTTCAATAAAACAATCCTACCAGTGCAACTAAATATATTTCTTGACTCCAAAAGTCCCAAGATGCCCACCATGAATTTTATCTATTCCTTAATAGTAGCAAATGAAAGGTGTCAAATATATTTTTAGTTTCTTGGAATGATCACATGGATTTCTCTCTCTCTCTTAACATTTTATGTTATTAAATTTTTTTTAATCTTTATTTTTGAGAGAGAGTGCAAGCATGGGAGGAACAGAGAGAGAGAGGGAGACACAGAATCCGAAGTTGGCTCCAGGCTCTGAGCTGTCAGCACAGAGCCTGACTTGGGCTTGAGCCCATGAACCGTGAGTCCGTGACCTGAGCTGAACATGGACGCTCAACCGACTGAGCCACCAGGTGCCTCTCAACATTTTATTTTTAAGTAATCTCTACACCCAAGGTGGGGATGGAATTTACAACCCTGAGATCAAGAGTCCCATGCTCCATCCACTGAACCATACAGGTGATCTGGATTTTTCTCTTTATGTTAGTTTTGTATTGCTGTCTTTCCAAATTATCACATATTGATCACAAATTGCCACAAGTTCATGATCTTACAGTTCTGCATTGCTAGACGTTTGGTATGGGCATTTCCAAACAAAAATCATAGTATTGGCACATTATGCGGCTTTCTGGGCTCCTGGGCTCCTTCCTCTTTCTTAAAAGTCAACAGTAATGGGTTCTGTCTTTCTCACACCATATTTCTCTAACCCATTCTTCTGCCCCCCTCTTTCACTGTTAAGATTTTACCGGAGTAGATATTCCCAGACAATCTCAGCATTTTAAGATAAACTGCTTAGAAACCTTAGTTCCATCTGCAACTTTTTTTTTATTTCCCTTTTGCTGTATATTCTCAGGTTGTGGGGGTTAGGATGCAGACATCTTTGAAGGGTCATTATTCCGTATACTACATTCTTCTTCTTGGTTAGTATAGCAAATTACATTTGATTTTCAATTCATAAAACAACCTTGCATTCCTGAGATAGACTACACTTAATTTTGATGTGGTATTTAAAAAAAAATACATTACTAGATTGCAATGGGCTAAATCGTGATATATTCATTCAGTGGAATTCTAGAGAATATTTACTTATTTATTTATTTATAAATTTTTTTTTCAACGTTTATTTATTTTTGGGACAGAGAGAGACAGAGCATGAACGGGGGAGGGGCAGAGAGAGAGGGAGACACAGAATCGGAAACAGGCTCCAGGCTCTGAGCCATCAGCCCAGAGCCCGACGCGGGGCTCGAACTCACGGACCGCGAGATCGTGACCTGGCTGAAGTCGGATGCTTAACCGACTGGGCCACCCAGGCGTCCCTATTTATTTATTTATTTATTTAGAGAGACAGTGGGCACAAGTCAGTAAGGGGCAGAGAGAAGGAGAGAGAGAGAGAGAGAGAAGCGGGGCTCACCCAAAGCAGGGCTTGTGTTCACCTGAAGTGGGACTCGAACTCAACGAACCATGAGAGCATGACCTGAGCCGAAGTCAGATGCTTAATGACTGAGCCACCCAGGCGCCCACAGACAATATTTAAAAAGTAACTACTCACAGCAATATGGATGACTGCTACAGAAAATATATCCAGTATAAGAAGTGAACACAAAAAAGTATAGGGGCAACTGGGTGGCTCAGTCAGTTAAGCATCCCACTCTTGATTTCATCTCAGGTGATCTCACATTTCATGAGACTGAGCCCCCGAGTCTGGCTCTGCCCTGACAGTGTGGGGTCTGCTTGGGATTCTCTCTCTCTCTCTCTCTCTCTCTCTCTCTCTCCCTCTCTCAGGCTTCTTCGCCTCCCCTGGTCTCTCTCTCTCTCAAAATGAACATTTTTTTTTTTAAAAAGAAAGTATATAAGTTCATGATTATTTTTTATATCAATGCCAAGAATGGGCAAAACTAATGTTTGTAGCATTTAGAATAGTGGTTATCCCAGAAGAGGGGTGATTAGAGTCTGTAAAGTTGCATGAAGGAATTTAATGAGATGCCAAAAATATTTTCCAAAGCAACTCTATCATTCCGTATTCCCACCAGCCATGTATGAGATTAATTTGCTCTTCAAATTCAATAGCACTTATTACTGTCAAGTTTTGTTTCATTGTTCTGTTTTGTTTTTACTTTAGCCCTTCTAATAGCTGTGAAGTGGTAACTCATTGAGGTTTTAGTTTGCAATTCCCTAATTATTAATGATAGTGAACACTTTTGGTGCATGTGTTTATTTGCCATATATATTTATGAAGTGTCTGTTCAAATATTTTGCCCATTTTTTCATTTATTTATGTTTGATAGAGAGAGACAAAGCACAAGTGGGGAAGGGGCAGAGAGAGAAGGAGACACAGAATCCGAAGCAGGCTCAAGGCTCTGAGCTCTGGGCTGTCAGCACAGAGCCCAACACAGGGCTCGAATTCACAGACCGCGAGATCATGACCTGACCTAAAGTCGGACGCTTAATTAAGACTTGTATTCAAGTCTTAATCAGATATGCGATTTACAAATATTTCCCCCCAGACTTTGCCTGTTTTTTTTTCAATCTCTTAAAAGTATTTTTTAAAGAACACAAGGTTTTTAACTTGATGAAGTCCAATTTACCTAATTTTCCTTTTATGCATGATGCTTCTGGTGTCATAGATAAGAAATCATCACTTAATCTGAGGTTGTATAAGCTTTTATCCTGTTTTCTCCTAGTTTTATAATTTTAGGTTTTACCATTAGAATTATGAACCATTTTGTGTTAATTTTTTTTAAAAAATTTAATGTTTATTTATTTTTGAGAGTGAGAGAGTGTAAGTATGGGAGGGGCAGAGAGAGAGGGAGACACAGAATCTGAAGCAGGCTCCAGGGTCTGAGCTGTCAGCACAGAGCCTGATGTGGGGCTTGAACCCACCAACCGTGAGATCATGACCTGAGCCAAAGTGAGACACTTAACCAACTGAGCCACCCAGGCACACCCCATTTTGTGTTAATTTTTATATCATATGAGGTATTGAGTGCAATGTGTTTTTTGCAGATGGATATTTAATTTTTCCTGTATCTTTTTGGAAAGGAATTTCTCCAACTAACTGCATTTACAACTTTGTCAGAACTTAGCTGTCCATATGTGTGTAGGTCTATTTCTGGATTCCATATTCTCTTCCATTAATCTATTTGTCTGTTTATGACAAAACTACACTGTCTTAATTACTATAGCTTTATCACAAATCTTGAAATCAAATAGTACTAGTCCTTCTAGTTAGTTCTCAATATAGTTTTTCCATTGTATGTTCTTTTATTTGCATATGGATTTTAGAATCAGTTACTTTTTATATATTAAAATGTTTTGTTGCGACTTTGAATCTATAGATCAATTTGGGGAGAATTAACATCTTAACAATATTGACCTTTCAAACCATGAACATATATCTCTCCATTACTCAGATCAGATGTAATTTATCTCCAGAATGTTCTGTAGTTTTCATTGTACACGTGTTTAACATTTTTTGTCATAGTTATCCCTAAGTTTTAAACATTTCTAAGGTGTTAAATTTTTGTTAATTTCAATGTTCTCTTGTTTGTTACTGGAAATATGACTGATTGTTTTGAACATTCACCTTGGGTCCTGCAACATTCCTAAATTCACTTATTAGTTCTAGTTTGTTGTTGTTGATGCTAGATCCTAGAGAATCTGTTTTCTGCACACACGATCAAGTAGTCTGCAAATAACAAAAGTTTGCCTTCTTTCTCCCTGCCAATCTAGGTTTTCTTTTTCTTTCTTTCTTTCTTTCTTTCTTTCTTTCTTTCTTTCTTTCTTTCTTTCTTTCTCTTTTTCTCCTTATTGCACTGGCTGGAACCTCCAGTACAATATTGAATTGAGGTGGTGAAAGTGGGCAAGCTTCTCTTGTTCTTGATCTAAGAGTGGAAGGCATTCTGGCCTTCACCTGGAAGTATGATGTCAGCTGTAGGTTTTGTAGATGCTCTTCATTAGATTGAGGAGTTCTATTTTATTCCCAGTTTGATGAGAGTTTTTAAAAGAACCATATAATATAGAAATTCTCCTTCGATGCATTTACCCTAGAGAAATGAAAACATGCTTACACAGTAATCTGTACGTGAATGTTTATAGCTGACTTATTTGCAAGTGCTAAAAACCTGAAACACGCCCAATGTCCTTTAACAGATGAATGGATCCCCAAACTGTAATACGTTTATCCATACTGTGGCTAACATTAAAGTGATCACATGATCCCGACCTCCTGCTGATGTCTTTGAGTGTGGGTGGGGATTGTGAATTGCTTTTAAAAAAAGAGAATATGGCAGAGGTGATGGAACGTCACTGCTGTGATTATGTTACATTAAACATGTCTCTATTTTGCAAACTGAGTCGCTCTCCCTCTCCCACTGGCCATGAAGAAGCAAGCTGCAGTGTTGAAGTACCTGTGGAGAGGGCAACACAGCACAGAATTACCTGCAAGCTTGAAACCAAATTAAGAGATTCTTATTATAGTTTGTTATATTAACTGCTCAAGGTGCATTATCCTTTAAATATGCTTCTTTGGATTATGCTGGCTAGAATTTGGGGCTTTCCCTTTTTGTTGCAAGGCAACCTCATCTATAATCAGCGATGCATTACTTCTTTGGTTGAGCAGTGCACGAATAAGCACGAATCAGAAGGAACATGTGTTCACAGAATCTCACTCGAGTGGTGTCAAGAGACAAGGTCCGCAAAGGACACAGCAGGACTGAAACTGAGGGGAGGAGGGGTAAAATTTAAGGGACCCTCAACCCAGGGGACAGGTGAAAGGCCCCCAGGGGCGCTGTGCACCAGAAGCACTCCTCAAATAGGAAGCACTTTGGCCCTCCCTTCTCCACGTGCAGCTGACTCCGCCCTCACCTAAGACCTGGTGACTTGGGCTCCTCCCCTGGCCCCGCCCCTCTCTTACCGCCCACCGCGGTAAGGACAACCTCGGCCCCGCCCCTCCATTCTGATCCCGCCTCCCCGAGCGGCCTTTAGGCCCGACCCACCCGGTGCGCTCGCGCCCTAGGGCACCCACCACTCCGTCACGCCTGCGCCCTAGCGACCACCCGGCCTCGTGGGCGGAGCCGGCCCCAGTCCCGCCCTGGCCCCGCCCCCGGGCCCGGGCCCGCCTCCGCGC
>NW_024413909.1:0-1258 GCF_014898765.1 Herpailurus yagouaroundi | reverse complement strand
TTGGGTTCCAAGGCCAGACAACTCTATGGGCCACTGGTCAGTTAGGCCTCAGGAATACTTTTGAGCACCTGAAGCCCAGCCTTGGAAATGACATGGTGATGTTCCAGGTTCTATGTGGAGTGATCCTGCACCATTTCTGGACCCCAGGCGTGTGGTGTTGTCAGATTTTGGTATTCGGTCCCCATGGGAAGAGAGCCTTAGCTAGGGTTAGGGTTTGGTCCAGGGACGTCACCAGAGCTGAAGCAACTCCCGTCTCGTGATCTTCCTTGAGGGCTGAAGTGAGAGCCTGGGTGATGGTATGGGTCAAGTGTATGGTTAGGGTTTGAGACTGGGTTAGGTTTTGGTTGGCAGTTCTGGTTGGGGTTAGGGTTACGGTTAGGTCCCAAGAGGCTCCAGGCACTGAACATACAGCAGTGTAGTTGTCTACCCAAAGGGCTGAGTTGAGGGCTCAAGGGAGGGTGCTGGTCAGGATTAGTCTCTGGGTTCCTATGCCAGATATCTCTATGGGCCACTGGTTGGGTAGGCGTCAGGATTCCTCTCGGATAGCTGCAGCCGGGTTTTGGAAATGACATGGTGATGATCCAGATTATATGTTGAGTGATCCTGCACAATTTCTGCACCCCAGGTGCTTGGTGTTGTCAGACTTTGGTATGGGGTCCCAATTGGGAAAGAATCTTAATTGTGATAGGTTTTGGTCAAGGGACGTCGCCAGGGCCATAGCAACTCCAGTCTTGTGATCTCCCTCGAGGGCTGAAGTGAGGGCCCATGTGACGGTGCTGCTCAACTGTAGGGTTAGTTTTTGAGATAGGGTTAGGTTTTGCTTGAGAGTTCTGGTTAGCATTAGGTCCCAACAGGCTCCAGGCACTGAAGCCACAGCAGTGCAGTTGACTCCCAGAAGGGCTGAATTGAGGGCACAAGGGAGGGTGCCCTCAGGATGAGTCTTTGGATTCCAAGGCCAGACAACGCTGTGGGCCAGTGTTCGAGTAGGCCTCAGGAATACTCTCAGACAGCTGCCACTGGGCCTTGGAAATTACATGGTGATGTTCCAGATTCTATGCTGAGTGATCCTGCACCGCTTCTGGACCATAGGCGCGTGGTGTTGTCAGTTTGGTATTGGGGCCTTATGGGTAGAGAGCCTTAACTAGGGTTAAGGTTCGGTCCAGAGACGACACCAGGGCTGAAGCGACTCCAGTCTCATGATCTCCCTCGAGGGCTGAATTGAGGGTCCATGCAACGGTGTGAGTCATGGGTTTGGGTT
>NW_024413908.1:0-1515 GCF_014898765.1 Herpailurus yagouaroundi | reverse complement strand
GGCATCACAATCCCAGACTTTAGCCTCTACTACAAAGCTGTCATCATAAAGACAGCATGGTATTGGCACAAAAACAGACACATAGACCAATGGAATAGAATAGAAACCCCAGAACTAGACCCACAAACGTATGGCCAACTCATCTTTGACAAAGCAGGAAAGAACATCCAATGGAAAAAAGACAGTCTCTTTAACAAATGGTGCTGGGAGAACTGGACAGCAACATGCAGAAGGTTGAAACTAGACCACTTTCTCACACCATTCACAAAAATAAACTCAAAATGGATCAAGGACCTGAATGTGAGACAGGAAACCATCAAAACCCTAGAGGAGAAAGCAGGAAAAGACCTCTCTGACCTCAGCCGTAGCAATCTCTTCCTCGACACATCCCCAAAGGCAAGGGAATTAAAAGCAAAAGTGAATTACTGGGACCTTATGAAGATAAAAAGCTTCTGCACAGCAAAGGAAACAACCAACAAAACTAAAAGGCAACCAACGGAATGGGAAAAGATATTTGCAAATGACATATCGGACAAAGGGCTACTATCCAAAATCTATAAGGAGCTCACCAAACTCCACACCCGAAAAGCAAATAACCCAGTGAAGAAATGGGCAGAAAACATGAATAGACACTTCTCTAAAGAAGACATCCGGATGGCCAACAGGCACATGAAAAGATGTTCAGCGTCGCTCCTTATCAGGGAAATACAAATCAAAACCACACTCAGGTATCACCTCACGCCAGTCAGAGTGGCCAAAATGAACAAATCAGGAGACTATAGATGCTGGAGAGGATGTGGAGAAACGGGAACCCTCTTGCACTGTTGGTGGGAAGGCAAATTGGTGCAGCCACTCTGGAAAGCAGTGTGGAGGTTCCTCAGAAAATTAAAAATAGACCTACCCTATGACCCAGCAATAGCACTGCTAGGAATTTATCCAAGGGACACAGGAGTACTGATGCATAGGGGCACTTGTACCCCAATGTTCATAGCAGCACTCTCAACAATAGCCAAATTATGGAAAGAGCCTAAATGTCCATCAACTGATGAATGGATAAAGAAATTGTGGTTTATATACACTATGGAATACTACGTGGCAATGAGAAAAAATGAAATATGGCCTTTTGTAGCAACGTGGATGGAACTGGAGAGTGTGATGCTAAGTGAAATAAGCCATACAGAGAAAGACAGATACCATATGGTTTCACTCTTATGTGGATCCTGAGAAACTTAACAGGAACCCATGGGGGAGGGGAAGGAAAAAAAAAAAAAAAAAGAGGTTAGAGTGGGAGAGAGCCAAAGCATAAGAGACTGTTGAGAACTGAGAGCAAACTGAGGGTTGATGGGGGGTGGGAGGGAGGAGAGGGTGGGTGATGGGTATTGAGGAGGGCACCTTTTGGGATGAGCACTGGGTGTTGTATGGAAACCAATTTGACAATAAATTTCATATATAAATAAAAAAAAATGCAGATTCTTAGGTCTCATGCCTAGAGAATCAGCAGGTCTAAGGTAGTCT
>NW_024413907.1:0-7977 GCF_014898765.1 Herpailurus yagouaroundi | reverse complement strand
CCCCCCCAGGTCAAGACCCTTAACTTAATAACATTTTCAAAGACATTCACAGGATTTAGGGGTTAGGGCATACACATTGTCTGGGGGCTGTTATCCAGCTGGCCATGGTCACTCAGTAGGAACTAAAGTCCTTTGGTTGGTCCTTCCTTCCTTCCTTCCTTCCTTCCTTCCTTCCTTCCTTCCTTCCTTCCTCCTTCCCTCCTTTCATTTTTTTAAAAATTTACATCGAAGTTCATTAGCATATAGTGCAATAATGATTTCAGGAGTAGAATCCAGTGCTTCATCCCCTATGTATGACACCTAGTGCTCATCCCAACAAGTGTCCTCCTTAATGCCCCTTGCCCATTTAGCCCATTCCCCCACCTATAACCCCTCTAGCAACTCTCAGTTTGTTCTCTGTATTGAAAAGTCTCTGAGGCACCTGGTGGCTCAGTCGGTTAAGCAATATGACTTGGACTCAGGTCATGATGTCATCGTTTGTGTTGAGCTCTATGCTGGCACCTCAGAGCCTGGAGCCTGCTTCCCATTCTGTGTTTCCCTCTCTCTGCCCCTCCCCTGCTGGCACTCTGTTTCTCTCTCAAAAATAAATAAAAACATTAAAAAAATAAAAAAAGAGTCTCTTCTGTTTTGTCCCCCTCCTTGTTTTTATATTATTTTTGCTTCCCTTCCCTTATGTACATCTGTTTTGTATCTTAAACTCCACATATGAGTGAAGTCATATGATATTTGTCCTTCTCTGACTAATTTCACTTAGCATAATACACCCTAGTTCCATCCACATTGTTGCAAATGGCAAGATTTCATTCTTTCTGATTGCCAAGCAATACTCTATTATATATAAATACCACATATTCTTTATCTATTCATCTGTTGATGGACATTTGGGCTCTTTCCATACTTAGGCCACTGTCGATAAGAGCTGCTATAAACATTGGGGTGCATGTGCCCCTTTCAAACAGGACTCCTGTATCCTTTGGACAAATACCTAGTAGTGCAATTGCTGGGCTGTAGAGTAGCTCTAGTTTTGATTTTTGAGGAACCTACATATTGTTTTCCAGAGTGGCTGCACCAGTTTGCATTCCTACCAGCAGAAAGGGTACAGGGTTTCTGTATGAGGGGATGAAAATGCCCCCAAATTAGACTCCAGTGTTGTTGCCTAACTGTAAATATGCTAAGAACCACCGAACTGTACACTTTAAATTAGTGAGTTATATGGTATGTGGATCATATCTCAATAAAGCTGTTACCAAAGAAAGCACATTACATTTGCAAAGAAATGCTGTGTCTGTTATACGTGGATATTTGCAATTTTTGATTTTTTTTTTTAAAACATACACAATTCTTTTAGAAACGAGGACTATGAAATGTAGGTTGAGCTAGACAAGACTGATTCAGGCCAAGTGGGGCTCCATGGCTGACAGCAGTGCCACCCTGATGTGGCAAGTAAGGTGTATGCATGGAGGACTGCGGTTCTAGGTTCTCTCACAGGAGGTTCAGGTGTATGGAAGGGAATGCTGACAGGAGGTCACAGTTCTGACAAGGGGTGAAGGGTTCAGAGCAAATTGCAGGATCCCACCAGGCATGCTGGAGTGCATATCTGGGCCTTCAGTAGAAGCCCAGCCATGTGAGCTGGGACCCAGAGGAGCTACTGGGGCACTTGGGGCCCCTCCTCCAGGGAGGAGTAGCAGCAGCATGTCTGACTAGATGCCAAGAGTCATGTGGGACTGATCTGGGTAAAGGAGTCAGGCTGCAGGGCAGTGCTGGCTTGCAGTGGGGGCTGGATGAGGTGGTCTGGCCTTTTCTGAAGAGTCGGGTCCAGTCAGGGGCCACCCATGGTTACCCATTTGATTCTTAGTGTTGTTAGCTCACAGCCTGACCAGGATGTGTCTTCAACCCTAGCTGTGTGAATGCAAGAAAGAGAGCCAGAGAGAAGGAACTAATTGTTCTTGTCAAGTTCCTCTTAATAACCTGTTGCTCCTCCCACTGATGGTACCACCAGGTACCTAGATCTGTTCAACCCAACATTAATTATGCCAAAGACTGTGACAGGGGCTAGAAATAAAAAGACCAAGAAACCGTCCTTGCCCTCAAGGAACTTATAGTCTAAATGGGGAAGGCCACTCATAGTAGATCATTTTTAACATGATGATAATATCCTATCACATGTGCTCATCACCAAGCATTCAGGTTGGGTTGCAGAGCCTGCTTCTAGGGGACCCAACTTAAGACACACATCTAACACAACTAAAAAAAGCACACTGAAATGTTTTTTAGTATACTTAATATTGCACAAAAATTAAAATTTTGACCCTTTCTGCAAACGTTACTCAAAGGACAAAAATGTTCTTGGATGGACTGATAGTTATATTTTCTAGAGAAAACCTAGGAAACACACCCAATATGAAAATTTCCTCAATTAACACAATTCATTTATATCCCCAATGTCAAAACACATTAAGTTGGCATATTGGGTCGGCAATGAACACAAGCTTATCGTGCACAATTGACTTTTTGATGTCAAGATGTAGAGTCTTCCACAGCATCTCTATTTTCAAGTAAGTGTGACATTTTGGATTCAATCTAAATGCATGATGATGGAGAGATCTGACAAGATGTGATTGATTCTGGGGTAAAAAAAAAGTGTTTAAAAATTGTATTTAAACTTTACTATTCTGAAATTTGGTTTCAGTAATATTTGTGTTGCACTATTTTATTTTTATCATACAGAGGTCACATAATATAGTGGGGAGAGAGCCCTGGATTCTCGTCCAGACTCCGTAACTCAATATCCTAGTCACCCAGACAAACTGTACTCTCTCTGGGGCTCATTTGCTACATTTGTTTGAAAAGAAAAACAAGAAGTTGCAGAGGAAAAGGAGAGTTTGGTTAAATGATCTATAATATCCCTTCTACCAAATTTCTATCAAGTCCGTTTAATTTCACCATTCAGATTTGTGCACACTGAACCAAACTGGTATCTTATTTTTGAACTAAGAAATTTTAGTACTTAAAAAAAAAAAAACCCAAAACACCCAGCACCCCGCCTGAATCCATCTGTAGTTTTAACATTAGGAATTCAAATTGGAGTATTTTTAGCCTCTGGAGTTTAAGTAAGCCCTTAACTTGAGCCTCTGCCTGCATTTTATAATTTGGCTAATTTAAGTCATAATGCAGTTCCATCTCTGACAAAGAAAGCAGGATCGTTTTACTAATATTTTTTTGCACTTCAAGAATTCTAATTGGAAACGTTGTAAGTACAATGGCATAAGAGGAAGAAAATGATTCATTTTAATCCTTCATTCGACATTTTTTCTTCTTTTTTATGAAACACAATCCCAACTGTCAGAAATGCAAGTTATTTCAGATGCTCTCAAAAGGTTCACTTAGAACAGATTGCCAGAGGGGTTGCATTAGAAAACAGAAAAATCAATTCTAGATGAAAGCAAAACACAGAAGCTCCAAATTGGCAAGAAAGAATAGTTATATTAATCATTTAGTTATTTAAGAGGAGGATGGAGGAGATGGAGAAGTGCTTCCTAATGTCTCAAGATTGGGTGGTTTTAGTCACCATCTCTGTGCTGGGTGCATCTTATAAATAACTTCATGAAATGGGGCCCTATGAAACTCTAGCCTCTACGGAACTTTGTGACCTTCCTTACTGCCCATTATCTCGTCACAGCGTTGAAGACGTAGCAGGCAGTAATCAGATCAGAGTCTGGAAAGTCAGGGAGAGAAACTGGAATGAATTACTTTCTTAAAGGAAGTGGTCATTCAAAGGCAGAAAATCCAAGTCACCTGCAATCTTCTTGTCCACTTTGCCAAGGGATGGGTTGGGTTGGGTCCAAGAACAGGAAGGGAGAACTCAGCTGGAGTCAGGGAGCGGGGGTAGGAGCAAATTCCGCAACGCAGAATGTGAGACGAGCCAGCCCGGGAGACGCGGGCCGCCTCGGGAAGGGCGCAGACTAGGCCCAGCATCTCGAAAGGGTGAGTCCAGGTGAGGGGTGTGTAACGAAGCGCCCCTGGCAGGGAGCCCCAAATTCCCCCGGGCGTGGTTCCAGCTAGTAGCTCTCAACTCAGCGGCCTCCTGGGTGTCAGCGCGCAAAATCGCCGCTTAATCCCCGCCCCCGCCAGATTAATTAGGGCCTTCCCAAAGCAGAAAGTTTCGAGCCAGGGGGCTTCTTTCCCAGGCGCAAGGGCACCAGGGGGTCGACATTCCTCCGACCCAGCCAGCCGCCTCTCCCCCAGACACCACCAGGTACAGCGTCCCGGGAGACCGGCGCACCTCCAGTGAACGCTTCCCACAGCCCTAGCCGAGTTCCTGAGACCCCCTGGTGACCGGCGGCTGGTCGGGTCACCGGAGTCAAGTCCCAGGCCAGGGCCGCTTCCTCCAGCGCCCCGGCCCTGGGTTCGCCGCCAGCAGCCCGGGGCGCGGGGCGGGGCACGCTGGGGAGGCCGAGGCCGCGCGCTATTCCTGTCGCGGTGAGCTACCGGCATGTTATGTACGGCGCCCAATCATGCCTCCGACGCGCCGCGCTGACCTGCGTCCCCCCTTCTTAATCCCCCAGGCTTTGATTTGATCCTCCGCGCGGAACAAGTTCACCCCCCTCTCCGCCCCGTACCCAGTTGTCCCCGGCCCTCGCGGGTGCCCGCAGAATCCGTCCTCCTTGTCCACCCCCGGGAGGCCAGAGCCCTCGTTCCGCACTCCCGGGACGCCCGAGGCGGGCCACATCTTTGCATCTGCGCCGTCGGAGATCCAGCAACCCCCACCCCGAGTCAGTCCACCCTCAGCTCGGCCCTTCCAGGTGATGGTGTGTGGCCACTGCGGCCCCTGGCGCGCAGGTGTGGGCTTCCCAAACTGGGCCGGGGAGGGGGCTTTGGGCAACGTGCTGGCAGCCTCGGCAGACGCCGGAACCAAATCCTGCACCCTCCGGAAGAATCCAAACTCCGTGCCCTTTGCTACTAGGAGCTTATGGAAACCGTTCCCCGACCGGGTTTGCTCTGAGAGGGATACAGGGCTATCTGCAGACCTGGATGAAGAAGCCCTGGGCTTTAAGCTGAGCAGGCAAAAATGGGCCCCTGCTAGGGGCTCTGCGGCTCGCGTGGGGGACCCAGGGGCGCGGTGCCCCGAGATGACTCTGGCCGTGCCCGGCGGCCCCCAGCCCCGGCCAGGCCGCTTTCCACCCTGGACATCATGAGTTACTTTCTATCTTACTGTAAATCTCATGGCGGTGCACTGCTCACCGGCTACCAGGCCCTGCGCGCGGAGGGCTTCCTGTGCGATGTGACGCTGGAGGCCGAGGGCAGCGAGTTCCCGGCCCATAGGTCGCTTCTCGCGTGTTCCAGCGACTACTTCAGGGCCCTGTTCAAGAGCCACACCCGGGAATCCAGGGCGCGCGTGATCCACCTGCACGTGCCGTCGGCGGCCGGCCTGCAGCGCCTGCTGGACTTCATCTACACCGCCTGGTTGCCGCTCTCCATGGACACGGTGGAGGACACGCTCGAGGCCGCCAGCTATCTGCAAGTCACGGAAGCACTGGGGCTGTGCGGTCGCTACCTGGAGCGCCAGCTGGCTCCAGAGAACTCTTGCTTCGCCGCCAACGTGGCGGCGCGCTTCGGCCTGGCGCACACGTTAGGCGAGGCCGAGCGCTGCATCGTGCGCCACCTGCGGGAGCTGCTGGTGCGGGGCGCGGGCCCCGCGGGGCTGCTGGAGCTGAACCCCACGTCGCTGAGGGCTGTGTTGGGTGCCCCCGACGTGGCGCGGGTGCCTGAGACCTGGCTGCTGGGTCTGGCGTTGGCCTGGCTGCGGCAGGAGCCTGAGGCCGAACGCCTGGCCCACTGCACCTCGCTGCTTGAGCGCGTTCGCTTCGGCCTAGTACCTGCAGACGTGCTGCGGCGCGTGTACTCGGGCTCTGGCCTCGTGCTGCCCGCCCGGGTTAAGGGCCTCATTATCCAGGCCCTCAACTACCACACTGCGCCCTCCCGCCAGCCTCTCGTGCAGGGCGAGCAGACCAGCGTCCGGAGCCCCCAAACTCGCATCTTGTTGGTCGGAGGGCGCAGGGCGCGGGAGGCGGTGACCGAGGAGGTCGCGGCCCCACCGCCAGTAGCCAGGGGCAGGGGCGCCATGGCGGAGCCCGAGGAGGAGGAGGGGGAGGAGGAGGAAGGTGAGTTGGAAGAGGAGGAGGAGGATTGGGAGCTCACCCAAGACGTGGTGGCTTTCGACGTGTACAACCACTGCTGGCGCAGTCTCACGCGGCTGCCTGCACCACTACTGGGGCACAGCGTGTGCACCGCAGGCAATTTCCTGTTCGTCCTGGGCGGGGAGAGCCCTTCGGACGGCGCTTCCTCACCCCTGGCAGGCGGACAGCGGGCCGTCACGGCCCAAGTGCACCGTTATGACCCGCGCTTCCACGCTTGGACGGCGGTGCCCGCTATGCGAGAAGCGCGGGCCCACTTCTGGTGCGGCGCGGTGGGCGAGGCGCTCCTGGCCGTCGGGGGTCTGGGCGCCGACGGCGAGGCGCTGGCGTCGGTAGAGATGTACGACCTGCGCCGGGACCGCTGGACGGCTGCCGGGGCGCTGCCGCGGGCGCTGTATGGCCACGCGGGGGCCATCGGGGACCGCGGCATCGTGTACATCTCTGGGGGTAAGGCGGGGAGAGGCGAGGGCAGCTCGAGCAGCCTCCGGGACATGTACACCTTGGGCCCTGGGGAGCGAGCGTGGAGCAAGAGGGCGCCCATGAGCACTGCCCGCTTCGGGCACCACATGGCTGTGCTGCGAGGCGCGGTGTTCGCCTTTCTGGGGCGCTATGAGCCCTTCTCGGAGATCGAACGCTACGAGCCCGGCACGGACCAGTGGACTCGACTGCGGCCGCTACCTTATGATCGCTTCTGCTATGGGCTGGCCGTTGTGGAGGAGACGGCGCTGCTGCTGGGCGGCCTCAAGTGGCGGGATTCGCGGCAGGTGTCTACCCGGAACGTGGTGGGCTACGACCTCGACCTGGACCGCTGGGAGGACATTGGCTGCGCGCTACCCTGGGCCTGGAACGGCCTCCAGTGTGCAGTGCTGCAGCTGGCTGAGGGTGGGGATGAGGAGAGGGAGGGAGGGTTCGGAGAAACGCCAGATTTAATGCTGGGCTTAATGGGTTAGTGCAGTCTCCGGGCGACAGGGGAGAAAAAGTCGCGCTTGAGCAGGTTTACAGAGTAATACGTGGGCTTTTCCTAAGAATGGGACTCTGGGAGCAGGGCGGCTTCTGAAGTTTAAATATGCAAACAAGGGCTTGGCCCAACAGGAACATTTCCCCTTAAGCTGAGAATGGGAGACAGGATGAGTCAAAACAGAAGGATATATGTATCTGCTTCAGTGAGCTGGAAGTCTAGGAAGACTCACGCTGGACTAGAGATGGACTTTTGCAAAGAAGATATGACCCTGTTTTCCCTCTTAAAGTGTTTCCTTAGGTGCTAGACTGATTACTTGTGCCAAACAAGGCCAAAAATGTACAAGAAATTATATACAAAACCCAGAAAATTGTTAGCCATAAAAGCTGTAATAAATAGTCCGAAAATATGGCATTATCTGAATAAATAGTGAAGGGAAAGTGCCTTCATTAAATAGCATGAAATCACTGTAAGGAGAGCTATGATTTTATGATCCAGAACCATGTTTATAGTTCTGTTGGTTTAATATAAATGTAGAACTGAGAGAGAAAAAAAAAATCTCTAGGAAAGCACTTGTTTTTGGAAAAAGTATACTAGGTTAAGTTTTTGTGTCCCTCATCCTTAATCCCTAGCCTGCTTTTGCCTTGGCTTTAGGCCATTCATTGGTTTTATTTCAGCAGTCCTTAGCCATAATAATCAGGCTCTTTTGGTTAAGCAGCACATCTAGCAAAACCCAAACCTGTTTCTTTCATCTTTAAATATTCATTCTGCAGACATGCCATAGGTTATATTTGTAAAAAAAAAAAAAAAAACAAACAACCCCCC
>NW_024413906.1:0-1611 GCF_014898765.1 Herpailurus yagouaroundi | reverse complement strand
TCAAGGAACTTATTTTACTGTCCATGTAACAGCACTGGGCTCTCTTACAGAGCACCTGATGGAACTTTCATCTCTCATACTATACACAGGCCTCTGGCATTATTAAATGGCTCAATAATCTTTCAAAATCCTTGTTCCTTAAGTAGATTGACTCCTTGATGGACTTTCCTCGCTGCCGGAGGCAACTATCACTTTTAACTCTTGGCCCTATGGCCACCAATCTCCCTGCACCAACTGGCTTCATCTGGCCATGATGCCTATGATTATTATCATGGGACATCTGATGCCTTTATTTTATAGGATAATGTTATTTACATTTTTCCCAACAATTAATTTAAAATGCCTATCAGGGAGAGAGGGAAGATGGCGGCGTAGGAGGACGCTGGGCTCACCGCGCATCCTGCTGATCACTTAGATTCCACCTACACCTGCCTAAACAACCCAGAAAACCGCCAGAGGATTAGCAGAACAGAGTCGCCGGAGCCAAGCGCAGACGAGAGGCCCACGGAAGAGGGTAGGAAGGGCGGCGAGGCGGTGCCCGATCCACGGACTGGCGGGAGGGAGCCGGGGCGGAGGGGCGGCTCGCTGGCCAAGCAGAGCTCCCGAGTCTGGCTTGCAAAAAGCGGAGGGGCCTGACGGACTGTGTTCCGACAGCAAGCGCGACTTAGCGTCTGGGAGGTTATAAGTTAACAGCTCTGCTCAGAAAGCGGGAAGGCTGGAGGACAAAGGGAAGGAGAGCTGCTGAGCCCCCGGACGACAGAGCTCAGTTTGGTGGGGAACAAAGGCGCTCGCCAGCGCCATCTCCCCCGCCCATCCCTCCCCCAGCCAAAATCCCAAAGAGAACCAGTTCCTGCCAGGGAACTTGCTCACTCCGCACAAACACCCAACTCTGCGCTTCTGCAGAGCCAAACCTCCGGCAGCGGATCTGACTCCCTCCTGCTGCCACAGGGCCCCTCCTGAAGTGGATCACCTAAGGAGAAGCAAGCTAAGCCTGCCCCTCCTGCCTCTGTGCACCTTGCCTACCCACCCCAGCTAAGACGCCAGATCCCCAGCATCACAAGCCTGGCAGTGTGCAAGTAGCCCAGACAGGCCACCCCACCCCACAGTGAATCCCGCCCCTAGGAGAGGGGAAGAGAAGGCACACACCAGTCTGACTGTGGACACAGTGGTGGGCAGGGGGCAGACATCAGGTCTGACTGCGGCTCCGCCCACCAACTCCAGTTATACACCACAGCACAGGGGAAGTGCCCTGCAGGTCCTCACCATGCCAGGGACTATCCAAAATGACCAAGCGGAAGAATTCCCCTCAGAAGAATCTCCAGGAAATAACAACAGCTAATGAACTGATCAAAACAGATTTAAATGATATAACAGAAAGTGAATTTAGAATAATAGTCATAAAATTAATCGCTGGGCTTGAAAACAGTATAGCTGACAGCAGAGAATCTCTTGCTACAGAGATCAAGGGACTAAGGAACAGTCACGAGGAGCTGAAAAACGCTTTAAACGAAATGCATAACAAAATGGAAACCACCACGGCTCGGATTGAAGAGGCAGAGGAGAGAATAGGTGAACTAGAAGATAAAGTTATGGAAAAAGAGGAAGCTGAGA
>NW_024413905.1:0-1429 GCF_014898765.1 Herpailurus yagouaroundi | reverse complement strand
AGTTGGCCATACGTTTGTGGGTCTAGTTCTGGGGTTTCTATTCTATTCCATTGGTCTATGTGTCTGTTTTTGTGCCAATACCATGCTGTCTTGATGATGACAGCTTTGTAGTAGAGGCTAAAGTCTGGGATTGTGATGCCTCCTGCTTTGGTCTTCTTCAAAATTACTTTGGCTATTCGGGGCCTTTTGTGGTTCCATATGAATTTTAGGATTGCTTGTTCTAGTTTCAAGAAGAATGCTGGTGCAATTTTGATTGGGATTGCATTGAATGTGTAGATAGCTTTGGGTAGTATTGACATTTTGACAATATTTATTCTTCCAATCCATGAGCAGGGAATGTCTTTCCATTTCTTTAAATCTTCTTCAATTACCTTCACAAGCTTTCTATAGTTTTCAGCATACAGATCCTTTACATCTTTGGTTAGATTTATTCCTAGGTATTTTATGCTTCTTGGTGCAATTGTGAATGGGATCAGTTTCTTTATTTGTCTTTCTGTTGCTTCATTGTTAGTGTATAAGATTGCAACTGATTTCTGTACATTGATTTTGTATCCTGCAACTTTGCTGAATTCATGGATCAGTTCTAGCAGACTTTTGGTGGAGTCTGTCGGATTTTCCATGTATAATATCATGTCATCTGCAAAAAGCGAAAGCTTGACTTCATCTTTGCAATTTTGATGCCTTTGATTTCCTTTTGTTGTCTGATTGCTGATGCTAGAACTTCCAACACTATGTTAAACAAAAGCGGTGAGAGTGGGCATCCCTGTCGTGTTCCTGATCTCAGGGAAAAAGCTCTCAGTTTTTCCCCGTTGAGGATGATGTTAGCTGTGGGCTTTTCATAAATGGCTTTTATGATCTTTAAGTATGTTCCTTCTATCCCGACTTTCTCAAGGGTTTTTATTAAGAAAGGGTGCTGGATTTTGTCAAAGGCCTTTTCTGCATCGATTGACAAGATCATATGGTTCTTCTCTCTTTTTTTGTTAATGTGATGTATCACGTTGATTGATTTGCGAATGTTGAACCAGCCTTGCATCCCAGGAATGAATCCCACTTGATCATGGTGAATAATTCTTTTTATATGCCGTTGAATTCGATTTGCTAGTATCTTATTGAGAATTTTTGCATCCATATTCATCAGGGATATTGGCCTGTAGTTCTCTTTTTTTACTGGGTCTCTGTCTGGTTTAGGAATCCAAGTAATACTGGCTTCATATAATGAGTCTGGAAGTTTTCCTTCCCTTTCTATTTCTTGGAATAGCTTGAGAAGGATAGGTATTATCTCTGCTTTAAACGTGTGGTAGAACTCCCCTGGGAAACCATATGGTCCTGGACTCTTATTTGTTGGGAGATTTTTGATAACCGATTCAATTTCTTCGCTGGTTATGGGTCTGTTCAAGCTTTCTATTTCCTCCTGATTGAGTTTTGGAAG
>NW_024413904.1:0-1236 GCF_014898765.1 Herpailurus yagouaroundi | reverse complement strand
AATGATGTTGTACAAGTGTATTCTTTGCAGCATGACTGCATGACAAAGAGAAGGAAATGGTGTCTATCATAAAGGAAATGTGCATCTTATGCATTTTTATTTATTTATTTATTTATTTATTTATTTATTTATTTATTTAAAAATTTTTTAACATGAAATTTATTGTCAAATCGGTTTTCGTACAACACCCAGTGCTCTTCCCAAAAGGTGTCCTCCTCAGTATCCTTCACCTACTCTCCCCTCCCTCCCACCTCCCATCAACCCTAAGTTTGTTCTTAGTTTTTTAAATTTTTTTTTCAACATTTTTTAAATTTATTTTTGGGACAGAGAGAGACAGAGCATGAACGGGGGAGGGGCACAGGGAGAGGGAGACACAGAATCGGAAACAGGCTCCAGGCTCCGAGCCATCTGCCCAGAGCCTGACGCGGGGCTCGAACTCACGAACCGCGAGATTGTGACATGGCTGAAGTCGGACGCTTAACCGACTGCGCCACCCAGGCGCCCTGTTCTTAGTTTTTACGAGTCTCTTGTGCTTTAGATTTCTCCCTCTCTAACCTCTTTTTTTTTCCTCCCCCTCCCACATAGACTTCTGTTAAGTTTCTCAGGATCCAGATGAGAGTGAAAACATATGGTATCTGTCTTTCTCTGTATGACTTATTTCACTTAGCATAACAGTCTCCAGTTCCATCCACGTTTCTACAAAGGGCCATATTTCATTTTTTTCTCTTTGCCACGTAGTATTCCATTTTGTATATAAACCACAATTTCTTTATCCATTCGTCAGTTGATGGCTATTTGAGCTCTTTCCATAATTTGGCTATTGTTGAGAGTGCTGCTATAAACATTGGGGTACACGTGCATCAGCACTGTTGTATCCCTTGGTATCCCTTGGTAAATTCCTAGCAGTGCTATTGCTGGGTCATAGGGTAGATCTATTTTTCATTTTATGAGGAACTTCCACACTGTTTTCCAGAGCGGCTGCACCAGTTTCCATTCCCACAAACAATGCAAGAGGGTTCCCGTTACTCCACATCCTCTCCAGCATATATAGTCTCCTTATTTGTTCATTTTAGCCACTCTGACTGGCGTGAGGTGGTTTCTCAGTGTGGTTTAGATTTGTATTTCCCTGATGAGGAGCGACATTCAGCATCTTTTCATGTGCCTGTTGGCCATCCGGATATCTTCTTTTTTTTTTTTATTTATATATGAAATTTATTGTCAAATTGGTTTCCATAC
>NW_024413903.1:0-1098 GCF_014898765.1 Herpailurus yagouaroundi | reverse complement strand
AAAACAAAAAAGCAACCGATGGAATGGAAGAAGATATCTGTAAATGACATATCCGCAGGGTTAGTTTCCAAAATGTATAAGTTTTTTTAAATTGTTTTCAAATTATCAGTAGAGAGTGTGTCCATGCAGTTCAGCACACTGTTGTGTGAGAAGCAAAACTCGTGTCTTCCACTTTTATATTGTGGTAAGATCTCACAGAACATGAGACCCACACTCTTCACAAAATTTTAACCATACATTACAGTATTGTTAATTACAGAGGTAATGATGTGGAGACCCCTCTAGAACTTAATCATCTTGCATAACACAAAATCATAGCCCTTGAGATCTACTCCTCATTGACCCTCCCTGCCAGGCCCTGGAAACTGCCATTTCACTCTCCATTTCATTGTTGTCAAAACCCAAATTCAGCTGCCTGTTGCTGGAAAAGTCAATGTTCAAAGTTTCAGTTTTGGTGGGAAAGGAATTTGAGCTATATTCAGAAGGCCAGCCACTGGGGAAAAGGCAAACTCTTGTCAAAATGCCAACTCTGAGGTTTCTCCCTGACTAGGGCGTTTTAAAGCAGTAGAGGGTACTTAATCAAGCAAGGGAGCGCCACGGTCAATACCATCTTTTGATTGTGGGCAGACTCCATGGTACAAGCTGCCAAAGTAACCTCAACTTCCCTGCATCTCCAGGTGAAGAGGGAACCAAACTACATGGGAGGAGACTGCCAGAGGCCAGGAAACAACCACCATAATGGATTAGAGGAGAAAACCCCCGGGGCTCACACATGGTCAGCAGTACTTTCTGTTCTCCCCAGCTGGCATAAGAAAATACTAAAATACAACCTTGTAGTTCACCAATCATCACTCAGAATACTGAGAAATGTTTTCCTCAGTGAACTCAGAGGAACCTTCAAAGCCAAAACCAAAAGGATCAAATGGCTTGCAAAATAGTAGCCAAGGAGAATAAGACACATAAAACTACAAAGAGACTTTTTGCATCACCCTTAAAGGTAAAATTGACAATGTTTACCTCCACATCACAAGGAAGCAAAAGCAGTGGTCTTTGTAATGAGGAAAAGGAGTCATCCAAAGAAAGTGACCCAGCAGTACC
>NW_024413902.1:0-1775 GCF_014898765.1 Herpailurus yagouaroundi | reverse complement strand
CATTTAATCCATTTACATTCAGTGTTATTATAGAAAGATATGGGTTTAGAGTCATTGTGATGTCTGTATGTTTTATGCTTGTAGTGATGTCTCTGGTACTTTGTCTCACAGGGTCCCCCTTAGGATCTCTTGGAGGGCTGGTTTAGTGGTGACAAATTCCTTCAGTTTTTGTTTGTTTGGGAAGACCTTTATCTCTCCTTCTATTCTAAATGACAGACTTGCTGGATAAAGGATTCTCGGCTGCATATTTTTTCTGTCTAGCACACTGAAAATCTCGTGCCAACTCTTTCTGGCCTGCCAAGTTTCAAAAGAGAGATCAGTCACGAGTCTTATAGGTCTCCCTTTATATGTGAGGGCACGTTTACCCCTTGCTGCTTTCAGAATTTTCTCTTTATCCTTGTATTTTGCCAGTTTCACTATGATATGTCGTGCAGAAGATCGATTCAAGTTACGTCTGAAGGGAGTTCTCTGTGCCTCTTGGATTTCAATGCCTTTTTCCTTCCCCACTTCAGGGAAGTTCTCAGCTATTATTTCCTCAAGTACCCCTTCAGCACCTTTCCCTCTCTCTTCCTCCTCTGGGATACCAATTATGCATATATTATTTCTTTTTAGTGTATCACTTAGTTCTCTAATTTTCCCCTCATACTCCTGGATTTTTTTATCTCTCTTTTTCTCAGCTTCCTCTTTTTCCATAACTTTATCTTCTAGTTCACCTATTCTCTCCTCTGCCTCTTCAATCCGAGCCGTGGTGGTTTCCATTTTGTTATGCATTTCGTTTAAAGCGTTTTTCAGCTCCTCGTGACTGGTCCTTAGTCCCTTGATCTCTGTAGCAAGAGATTCTCTGCTGTCAGCTATACTGTTTTCAAGCCCAGCGATTAATTTTATGACTATTATTCTAAATTCACTTTCTGTTATATTATTTAAATCCTTTTTGATCAGCTCATTAGCTGTTGTTATTTTCTGGAGATTCTTCTGAGGGGAATTCTTCCGCTTGGTCATTTTGGATAGTCCCTGGCGTGGTGAGGACCTGCAGGGCACTTCCCCTGTGCTGTGGTGTATAACTGGAATTGGTGGGCGGAGCCGCAGTCAGACCTGATGTCTGCCCCCAGCCCACCGCTGGGGCCACAGTCAGACTGGTGTGTGCCTTCTCTTCCCCTCTCCTAGGGGCAGGATTCACTGTGGGGTGGGGTGGCCTGTCTGGGCTACTTGCACACTGCCAGGCTTGTGATGCTGGGGATCTGGCATCTTAGCTGGGGTGGGTAGGCAAGGTGCACGGGGGCAGGAGGGGCAGGCTTAGCTTGCTTCTCCTTAGGTGATCCACTTCAGGAGGGGCCCTGTGGCAGCAGGAGGGAGTCAGATCCACGCCGGAGGTTTGGCTCCGCAGAAGCGCAGAGTTGGGTGTTTGCGCCGAGCGAGCAAGCTCCCTGGCAGGAACTGGTTCTCTTTGGGATTTTGGCTGGGGGATGGGCGGGGGAGATGGCGCTGGCGAGCGCCTTTGTTCCCCACCAAACTGAGCTCTGTCGTCAGGGGGCTCAGCAGCTCTCCTTCCCTTTGTCCTCCAGCCTTCCCGCTTTCTGAGCAGAGCTGTTAAATTATGACCTCCCAGACGCTAAGTCGCGCTTGCTGTCAGAACACAGTCCGTCAGGCCCCTCCGCTTTTTGCAAGCCAGACTCGGGGGCTCTGCTTGGCCGGCGAGCCGCCCCTCCGGCCCGGCTCCCTCCCTCCAGCCCGTGGAGCGCGCACCGCCTCGCCGCCCTTCCTACCCTCTTCCGTGG
>NW_024413901.1:0-4756 GCF_014898765.1 Herpailurus yagouaroundi | reverse complement strand
CCTGTATTTTTTTAATGACGTGTGGTGCTTTTTCTTTTGTGTGCCGTGAAAAGAGGAGGTGCCGATCATTAGCTGGGAGCCACCAAAGAATTGCATACCTAGCACGCGGAATCATGACGGGAGGCTGCTCGGATGTTCGAGAAGTGCAAGTCATTTTTTTGAATGAAAAAAAATCATAGCCATGCAGAAGAACATAAGGAAGAAACTCAGGAGGAGATCAGTTACATATTCCCTGTGACCCAGTAATTCTCTGCAATCCCAGTGGCTCCCCCAGCCTCCGAAGCACAGTAATTGGTTCGGAGGAGACATTTTCCCATTCAGGAGACAGATCTCTGCTACGTTTGGCCCTGGCCTTATTTCTCCAATCTGGCTTAAGTTGAGGAACGTTCTTGCTAGATTCGTAGGGGAATGTGTGTGAGATTGTGAAAGGCCTTGGACACCAGGCCAGGCAGTTTGGATTTTACCCTGTAGGCAGCAGGGAGCCATTAAAAGATGTCGAACAGGAGCAATGATAATGATAAGAGATATTAAGGGAGTGTTATGGTTCTGTTCCCAGCATGAACATGACCGGAGAATTCATCTGTACTAGCTGTCTAGTTCAGCTTTTCCAGCATGCAGATTTTCAGGGCCAGCTGTAAGAGCTCGATGGTAAGAGAACAAAAGTCAGAATTGGTAGTGCAAATGTAATTGCAAAGAGAGGGATTTTCGTGATCCAGATCACCGGGAACAGAGAATAATAATCATTTTAAAGAGTGACTGTAGAATTATTTGTTATTTTGTTTGAGTTCTTTGAAACCACTTCGATGCTATGTAATTACCTTAAGTTTTAAGTGTTCCCTGCAGGGATAATTTATGCATCTTACATTCTCATGCAAATGCTTTAACGGTCTACACTGTTGAAAATGAAAGCCGAAAATTATTCCAAATAGGTCATGGTTGTGCGAAGCTTATGAAGTATTAATCATTTTTACAGAGTCTCACAGTTTATATTATATATTCTGGCATTGTGTTTTCACCTACGGTAATACTTAGGTAACAAATATTTGAAAATCTAAATTGCGTATTTTGATAAAGCAGTGTAATTTGCCGATTTCAACATGAAACGTCATCTAAACCCTTTAAAAAAAATTACTATAAAAATGTTACAGTATCTCAGGATATACAGAACAAGCCACATTTAATTTAAGCGAAGCTACCGAAAGCTTATTTGTGAATCCTGGCTTGATACTTGGTTCAAACCCTCCCGAAAAGCACGGCGTTTTTAGAATTCAGGCATCACTGCGGTGGTAATAAATGGATCGCTGGTGACGGCACTTTGGTCATAAATAGGGAACCGGTTTTGTTTACCGCGACATAGCTACACGCCTAAGCGTGACATTTCTCTTACGAAATAGCCTGCTTGATGCTAGCAGCCTTCAGAGTGTCTTATTTTAATGAACTTTCACGCGACTTGTCCGCAGCAACCCCGAGTTTCTCAGGGAAACCGATCTCTTTGTTGTTTTCAGAGTTGGATGTGTGTTACACACAGGAAACTCCCCAGCAAGAAGTAGGTTTATTCTTCCATCAGGCTCCTCTGGAGGTACTGACTTTGCAGGAGAACATAAGCTGCCCTGGGCGGGCAGCTTCTCCCCGAGCTCTGAGCACACCTGGGAGTTGGGACCAGAAACAGATTTTCCTCAGCAGAGGAAAGACAATTCACTTTCGCACCTTCCTTCCCCGTTCAACCTTGGTGGGGGTGCACGGATGGCAGGCATTTCGCAGAGGGTCACAGGACTACAGAATTAGGGAAAACAAATCTTCACACTGACTTTCTGTGTGTTCACTTTTTGTCTGTTTTTCCCCCCACCCCATCTCTCTCTCTCTCTCTCTCTCTCTCTCTCTCTCTCGGGCATGTGCTCGCTCCCTCTCTCCTCCCCTTCCCCTGCAACATACACGCACGCACACACACATCTTCCTAGATTGATCTCTGTGTCTCCTTACCCATCACCCACATCTGTACCTAGTCTCAGTAAACATGCTCTGGGGTCATCCCCGGAAACCTCCTAGGGTAGAGAACGAAAACAAAAATCGAATGTGTTGAAATTCGGCCATGAACATTTGGCAATAGAAGAATGAATTTTCCGGGGCGCCTGGGTGGCTCAGTCGGTTAAGCGTCCGGCTTCGGCTCAGGTCATGATCTCGCGGTGCGTGAGTTCAAGCCCCGCGTCGGGCTCTGTGCTGCCAGCTCAGCCTGGAGCCTGCTTCAGCTTCTGTGTCTCCCTCTCTCTCTGACCCGCCCCCCCCCCCTCAAAAATAAATATTAAGAAAAAGAAGAAGAAGAATGAACTTTTCAGGGCATGATCTCGGAGAATGGTAAATGAACGCATTAATGGAAAGCTCAGAAACAGATCAGGCTGCAGAGTCTTAAGTGTTTGTGCAGCCCTGAAAGCATCCTCAAAATAAGGACCTCTCACATATCAACACCAGCCACCTTCAACAGATTCCGGCTTCCTCTGGAAGGAGGGCGTCCCTGCTCTGGAGTTTTTCTCTAAAAAGAGAGTATGAAAACCCGGTTCCCATATCTTAGCATCTCTGGTCCCATTTCTTCAGCGGTAAAAAGAGCCCTTTAGACAGAAGAAAAAAGTCTACCAGAATCCGTTAGAATCATTCCCTTTGTCATCATCATCGCTGTCAAACTGTCCCTTAGCTGTCACTTGAATGCCATGACAATTTAAGCAGTCAGAGAAAACTTTCAAAGTAGGCACAGCTTCAACATAAAGGACTATTAGATTTTTTCATGACCGTTGTTATTAGTAACCTACACTATGAAAGTAGAAGTAGCAAAACAGTGGTTTGGAACAAAAGAAGTGAGATAATAATGTTGTACTTTTGGTGGCATAGTGATTCAAACGAGACATGCAAATGCCGTCTGGCCCATTATTACTGGATTGTTGCACAGATCTCTTTACTATGATGTGCGTTCCACTGGTACACATTATAGTAATGCAAATTTTAGAATCTTAGGATATTTTAGGCCCCAAATTCAGAGCTCATGTATTGTTAGCCTTGAAAAGGAATCACTGCTGAAAGCGATTCTCATGCATATACTTTAATGTGTAACATGAACCGTCCCCCCCCCCCCCCCCCCCCCCACCAGAAGTGCAGAGTAAGGCGAGGGAAGGGATCCCAGAGTCAGCGGGCACTCACACGCACGCTAGCTGCCTTCCACGCCCCCTGTGGTCCCCACTCTGAGGCACACACTGCTGGTCTTCTCTCACGGGTGCAGGATGGGAGCCCAGGCTTTTGCCCACAGTCAGCCGTCTGGAAAGTGGAAGAGGCGGGTTTGAACAGAGATCTTCAGGGTTCAGAGAGGCAGGACACACGAAGAGGAGGAAGGGCTGGACCTTCGGCAGATACTGGAACTGTCACGTAGAGGAGAATGGACATCGCAGCCTCTGTCTTACACAGCGATGATTTGTGGGAAAAGGCACACTTGCGACCAAATTTATAAAGAAAGGACTTGTTAAGGTCTTCTTTCCCATGGTTTTGTCCCTTGTGGGGAGGTGGGGGGACTCTTCTCCCAGGCCATCCCTCTGAAGTTATCACAGAGGGCTGCGACCAGGGTTAAATCAGATCATCATATACACACAGGGGCCTCCCATCATGCTTGGCACAAGTCAGGTTCTCAGAAAGTCATAGCTTGGAACGAACTCTTCCATTTGTGTCTTGAATTGATGAGCCGACTTCCCCCATTCGGATTCATGGTCAGTCCCTGTCGATAGCATCCCCTCGTGAGCTCTTTTCAAAGGGCAGATGGGAGTTAGAAATGCACGGTCTTCATAGAAAGAAGACTCTTCTTTGCAACTTCCTATCCCCGGAAGTAATTTGCAGGTGCCATGTGATGGGGCGGTCCAGTAGCCCTCTGTGACACCTTTCTCATTCTTGGTTTTACAGATTAGGCCTTCGCACCTTGCCCGGGGACTCCGGGTTTTATGGTTTGCGGGGGAAAGCACGCTCAGTGACTTCCATTTGAGCAGCCACTGTTGTCTAGCTTTGCTTCCCTACCTGTGCAAGAGAAGAGATTAGAAGTCTTTGAAGAAGTAGGCGCCTGCCTATTGTAAGTGACTCTGCTGCAGAGACAGACCCTATCAAAGTTCACACAACCGCTATCCAACACAAACCAGAATGAAGTCTCAGAACATCCTGCGCACCCATCTTGGTATGGTTTCATTTTTAATAGGCCACCGACCTCGCAGGGGTTTTTTCTCTGATCCGCAGGGCAAGAACCTTTCTCCTTTGCATGCCAGTTTGCCGGATCTCTGGGAAAAGTTTTCCGAGTTCCCAGGCGTGTGAATTTTCAGACAGGAGTTTGCAACAGCTACTTCAAAAGATACAAGCTACAAAGTTTATTCTCTGGCTGTGCACAAATACTTCCCAGGCCCTTCTCTTGGCATTGGCTTTAGGGGCCCCTCTGAAGTTCTTACACAGAAGAGTACCACCACAAGTGAGAAATCACCATAGTACCAGGCAAGCTTTGCCCAGTGGGCACGAATGAATGCTAGTAAGCAGCCAGAAGACTGGCAAGTTTATTTCTAGAAATCAGGTCTGATATTTGATTCCCCTCTCAATACACGTGGGTCAGCCATTCTGTAGGAAAAACCAACATCCAGAGTTAATGCACATCCTAGACCAAGAAAAAAAAAAAAGTTTTAGGGAGTTATTCAGTTAAGAGAAGTATTCTTCCCTTGGGAAGAAAATGCTTTGCCACAAACTTCTG
>NW_024413900.1:0-3862 GCF_014898765.1 Herpailurus yagouaroundi | reverse complement strand
AATTACAGGGTTTATCCATCAGGAAGAGCTAACAATTATAAATGTCTTTGTGCCGAATACTGGAGCCCCCAAATATATAAAACAATTACTCATAAACATAAGCAACCTTATTGATAAGAATGTGGTAATTGCAGGGGACTTTAACACTCCACTTACAGAAATGGACAGATCATCTAGACACACGGTCAATAAAGAAACAAGGGCCCTGCATACATTGGATCAGATGGACTTGACAGATATATTTAGAACTCTGCATCCCAAAGCAACAGAATATACTTTCTTCTCGAGTGCACATGGAACATTCTCTAAGATAAATCACATACTGGGTCACAAAACAGCCCTTCATAAGTATACAAGAATTGAGATCATACCATGCATACTTTCAGACCACAGTGCTATGAAGCTTGAAATTAACCACAGGAAAAAGTCTGGAAAACCTCCAAAAGCATGGAGGCTAAAGAACACCCTACTAAAGAATGAATGGGTCAACCAGGCAATTAGAGAAGAAGTTAAAAAATATATGGAAACAAACAAAAATGAAAATACAACAATCCAAACACTTTGGGATGCAGTGAAGGCAGTCCTGAGAGGAAAATACATTGCAGTCCAGGCCTATCTCAAGAAACAAGAAAAATCCCAAATACAAAATCTAACAGCACACCTAAAGGAAATAAAAGCAGAGCAGCAAAGACACCCCAAACCCAACAGAAGAAGAGAAATAATAAAGATCAGAGCAGAAATAAACAATAAGAATCTGAAAAAACTGTAGAGCCAATCAAGGAAACCAAGAGTTGGTTGTTTGAAAAAATAAACAAAATGGATAAACCTCTAGACAGGCTTCTCAAAAAGAAAAGGGAGATGACCCAAATAGATAAAATAATGAATGAACAAGGAATTATTACAACCAATCCCTCAGAGATACAAGCAATTATCAGGGAATACTATGAAAAATTATATGCCAACAAACTGGACAACCTGGAAGAAATGGACAAATTCCTAAACACCCACACTCTTCCAAAACTCAATCAGGAGGAAAGAGAAAGCTTGAACAGACCCATAACCAGCGAAGAAATTGAATTAGTTATCAAAAATCTCCCAACAAATAAGAGTCCAGGACCAGATGGCTTCCCTGGGGAATTCTACCAGACATTTAAAGCAGAGATAATACCTATCCTTCTCAAGCTATTCCAAAAAAGGGAAAGGGAAGGAAAACTTCCAGACCCATTCTATGAAGCCAGTATTAGTTTGATTCCTAAACCAGACAGAGACCCAGCAAAAAAAGAGAACTACAGGCCAATATCCCTGATGAATATGAATGCAAAAATTCTCAATAAGATACTAGCAAATCGAATTCAACAGCTTATAAAAAGAATTATTCACCATGATCGAGTGGGATTCATTCCTGGGATGCAGGGCTGGTTCAACATTCACAAATCAATCAATGTGATACATCACATTAATAAAAGAAAAGATAAGAACCATATGATCCTGTCAATCGATGCAGAAAAAGCATTTGACAAAATTCAGCATTCTTTCTTAATAAAAACCCTCAAGAAAGTTGGGATAGAAGGAACATACTTAAACATCATAAAATCCATTTATGAAAAGCCCACAGCTAACATCATCCTCAATGGGGAAAAACTGAGAGCTTTCCCCCTGAGATCAGGAACACGACAGGGATGTCCACTTTCACCGCTGTTGTTTAACATAGTGTTGGAAGTGCTAGCATCAGCAATTAGACAACAAAAGGAAATAAAAGGCATCAAAATTGGCAAAGATGAAGTCAAGCTTTCACTTTTTGCAGATGACATGATAGTATACATGGAAAATCCGATAGACTCCACCAAAAGTCTGCTAGAACTGATACATGAATTCAGCAAAGTTGCAGGATACAAAATCAATGTACAGAAATCAGTTGCATTCTTATACACTAACAATGAAGCAACAGAAAGACAAATAAAGAAACTGATCCCATTCACAATTGCACCAAGAAGCATAAAATACCTAGGAATAAATCTAAAACCAAAGATGTACAAGATCTGTATGCTGAAAACTATAGAAAGCTTATGAAGGAAATTGAAGAAGATATAAAGAAATGGAAAAACACTCCATGCTCATGGGTTGGAAGAATAAATAGTGTTAAAATGTCAATACTACCCAAAGCTATCTACACATTCAATGCAATCCCAATCAAAATTGCACCAGCATTCTTCTCGAAACTAGAACAAGCAATCCTAAAATTCATATGGAACCACAAAAGACCCCAAATAGCCAAAGTAATTTTGAAGAAGAAGACCAAAGCAGGAGACATCACAATCCCAGACTTTAGCCTCTACTACAAAGCTGTAACCATCAAGACAGCATGGTATTGGCACAAAAAGAGACACCTAGACCAATGGAATAGAATAGAAACCCCAGAACTAGACCCACAAAAGTATGGCCAACTAATCTTTGACAAAGCAGGAAAGAATATCCAATGGAAAAAAAAAACAGTCTCTTTAACAAATGGTGCTGGGAGAACTGGACAGCAACATCCAGAAGAAGGAAACTAGACCACTTTCTCACACCATTCACAAAAATAAACTCAAAATGGATAAAGGACCTGAATGTGAGACAGGAAACCATCAAAACCCTAGAGGAGAAAGCAGGAAAAGACCTCTCTGACCTCAGCCACAGCAATTTCTTACTTGACACATCCCCAAAGGCAAGGGAATTAAAAGCAACAATGAACTACTGGGACCTCATGAAGTTAAAAAGCTTCTGCACAGCAAAGGAAGCAACCAACAAAACTAAAAGGCAACCAACAGAATGGGAAAAGATACTTGCAAACGACATATCAGACAAAGGGCTAGTATCCAGAATCTATAAAGAGCTCACCAAACTCCACACCCAAAAAAACAAATAACCCAGTGAAGAAATGGGCAGAAAACATGAATAGACACTTCTCTAAAGAAGACATCCAGATGGCCAACAGGCACATGAAAAGATGCTCAACATCGCTCCTCATCAGGGAAATACAAATCAAAACCACACTCAGATATCACCTCGTGCCAGTCAGAGTGGCCAAAATGAACAAAACAGGAGACTATAGATGCTGGCGAGGATGTGGAGAAACGGGAACCCTCTTGCACTGTTGGTGGGAATGCAAACTGGTACAGCCACTCTGGAAAACAGTGTGGAGTTTCCTCAAAAAATTAAAAATAGACCTACCCTATGACCCAGCAATAGCACTGCTAGGAATTTACCCAAGGGATACAGGAGTACTGATGCATAGGGGCACTTGTACCCCAATGTTTATAGCAGCACTCTCAACAATAGCCAAATTGTGGAAAGAGCCTAAATGTCCATCAACTGATGAATGGATAAAGAAATTGTGGTTTATATACACAATGGAGTACTACATGGCAATGAGAAAGAATGAAATATGGCTCTTTGTAGCAACATGGATGGAACTGGAGAGTGTGATGCTAAGCGAAATAAGCCATACAGAGAAAGACAGATACCATATGTTTTCACTCTTATGTGGATCCTGAGAAACTTAACAGGAACCCATGGGGAGGGGAAGGAAAAAAAAAAGAGGTTAGAGTGGGAGAGAGAGCCAAAGCATAAGAGACTCTTAAAAACTGAGAATAGGGGTGCCTGGGTGGCGCAGTCGGTTAAGCGTCCGACTTCAGCCAGGTCACGATCTCGCGGTCCATGTGTTTGAGCCCCGCGTCAGGCTCTGGGCTGATGGCTCGGAGCCTGGAGCCTGTTTCCGATTCTGTGTCTCCCTCTCTCTCTGCCCCTCCCCCGTTCATGCTCTGTCTCTCTCTGTCCCAAAAATAAATAAAAAACGTTGAAAAAAAAATTTTTTTTAAAAAAA
>NW_024413899.1:0-2493 GCF_014898765.1 Herpailurus yagouaroundi | reverse complement strand
GGAATGTCTTTCCATTTCTTTAAATCTTCTTCAATTACCTTCATAAGCTTTCTATAGTTTTCAGCATACAGATCCTTTACATCTTTGGTTAGATATATTCCTAGGTATTTTATGCTTCTTGGTGCAATTGTGAATGGGATCAGTTTCTTTACTTGTCTTTCTGTTGCTTCATTGTTAGTGTATAAGAATGCAACTGATTTCTGTACATTGATTTTGTATCCTGCAACTTTGCTGAATTCATGTATCAGTTCTAGCAGACTTTTGGTGGCGTCTATCGGATTTTCCATGTATAATATCATGTCATCTGCAAAAAGCGAAAGCTTGACTTCATCTTTGCCAATTTGGATGCCTTTGATTTCCTTTTGTTGTCTGATTGCTGATGCTAGAACTTCCAGCACTATGTTAAACAACAGCGGTGAGAGTGGGCATCCCTGTCGTGTTCCTGATCTCAGGGAAAAAGCTCAGAGTTTTTCCCCATTGAGGATGATGTTAGCTGTGGGCTTTTCTTTTTTTTTTTTTTAAATTTTTTTTCAACGTTTATTTATTTTAGGGTCAGAGAGAGACAGAGCATGAATGGGGGAGGGGCAGAGAGAGAGAGGGAGACACAGAATCGGAAACAGTCTCCAGGCTCTGAGCCATCAGCCCAGAGCCTGACGCGGGGCTCGAACTCACTGACCGCGAGATCGTGACCTGGATGAAGTCGGATGCTTAACCGACTGCGCCACCCAGGCGCCCCTAGCTGTGGGCTTTTCATAAATGGCTTTTATGATCTTTAAGTATGTTCCTTCTATCCCGACTTTCTCAAGGGTTTTTATTAAGGGTGTTGGATTTTGTCAAAGGCCTTTTCTGCATCGATTGACAAGATCATATGGTTTTTCTCTTTTTTTTTGTTAATGTGATGTATCACGTTGATTGATTTGCGAATGTTGAACCAGCCCTGCATCCCAGGAATGAATCCCACTTGATCATGGTGAATAATTCTTTTTATATGCCGTTGAATTCGATTTGCTAGTATCTTATTGAGAATTTTGGCATCCATATTCATCAGGGATATTGGCCTGTAGTTCTCTTTTTTTACTGGGTCTCTGTCTGGTTTAGGAATCAAAGGAATACTGGCTTCATAGAATGAGTCTGGAAGTTTTCCTTCCCTTTCTATTTCTTGGAATAGCTTGAGAAGGATAGGTATTATCTCTGCTTTAAACGTCTGGTAGAACTCCCCTGGGAAGCCATCTGGTCCTGGACTCTTATTTGTTGGGAGATTTTTGATAACCGATTCAATTTCTTCACTGGTTATGGGTCTGTTCAAGCGTTCTATTTCCTCCTGATTGAGTTTTGGAAGAGTGTGGGTGTTCAGGAATTTGTCCATTTCTTCCAGGTTGTCCAATTTGTTGGCATATAATTTTTCATAGTATTCCCTGATAATTGTTTGTATCTCTGAGGGATTGGTTGTAATAATTCCATTTTCATTCATGATTTTATCTATTAGGGTCATCTCCCTTTGTTATTGAGAAGCCTGGCTAGAGGTTTGTCAATTTTGTTTATTTTTTTCCAAAAACCAACTCTTGGTTTCGTTGATCTGCTCTACAGTTTTTTTAGATTCTATATTGTTTATTTCTGCTCTGATCTTTATTATTTCTCTTCTTCTGCTGGGTTTAGGCTGCCTTTGCTGTTCTGCTTCTATTTCCTTTAGGTGTGCTGTTAGATTTTGTATTTGGGATTTTTCTTGTTTCTTGAGATAGGCCTGGATTGCAATGTATTTTCCTCTCAGGACTGCCTTCACTGCGTCCCAAAGCATTTGGATTGTTGTATTTTCATTTTCGTTTGTTTCCATATATTTTTTAATTTCTTCTCTAATTGCCTGGTTGACCCACTCATTCGTTAGTAGGGTGTTCTTTAACCTCCATGCTTTCGGAGGTTTTCCAGACATTTTTCTGTGGTTGATTTCAAGCTTCGTAGCATTGTGGTCTGAAAGTATGCATGGTATGATTTCAATTCTTGTAAACTTATGAAGGGCTGTTTTGTGACCCAGTATATGATCTATCTTGGAGAATGTTCCATGTGCACTCGAGAAGAAAGTATATTCTGTTGCTTTGGGATGCAGAGTTCTAAATATATCTGTCAAGTCCATCTGATCCAATGTCTCATTCAGGGCCCTTGTTTCTTTATTGACCGTGTGTCTAGATGATCTATCCATTTCTGTAAGTGGGGTGTTAAAGTCCCCTGCAATTACCACATTCTTATCAATAAGGTTGCTTGTGTTTATGAGTAATTGTTTTATATATTTGGGCGCTCCGGTATTCGGCGCATAGACATTTATAATTGTTAGCTCTTCCTGATGGATAGACCCTGTCACTATTATATAATGTCCTTCTTCATCTCTTATTACAGCCTTTAATTTAAAGTCTAGTTTGTCTGATATAAGTATGGCTACTCCAGCTTTCTTTTGGCTTCCAGTAGCATGATAAATAGTTCTCCATCCCCTCACTCTCAATC
>NW_024413898.1:0-1926 GCF_014898765.1 Herpailurus yagouaroundi | reverse complement strand
GCAGGCTCCAGGCTCTGAGCTGTCAACACAGAGCCCAACATGGAACTCGAACCCATGAACCATGAGATTATGACTGAGCAGAAGTCAGATGCTTCTACCGACTGAGCCACCCAGGCTCCCCCACTCCAAGTTATTTTAAAGTGAATTGATCACAAGGGTGCCTGGGTGGCTCAGTTGGTTAAGCGGCCGACTTTGGCTCAGGTCATGATCTCGCGGTCCGTGAGTTCGAGCCCCGCGTCGGGCTCTGTGCTGACCACTCAGAGCCTGGGGGCCTGTTTCAGATTCTGTGTCCCCCTCTCTCTCTGACCCTCCCCCATTCATGCTTTGTCTCTCTCTGTCTGAAAAATAAATAAACGTTAAAAAAAATTTTTAAAAAAAAAGTGACTTGATCACAAACTTTGGTACCTCAGTTATTACTAAATTATGTGCAGTGCACCTCATAATTGATCATGAAAGAGTCATGATGCCATGGCTGAGAACCACTAGAGCAAAGATGGTCATCTGTGCTCCAAAGACAGCTGGGGGTTCACAGGAGGGATCTTGGGGACTAGGGGGAAGCTAAGAGGACAGAGCTCTGACACCCACCCCCCCTAAAAAAAACCACACACTTCAACTGGAGAAGCTGTACTTTTATCTTATCATTGTAGGCCTTTTGCCAAAATTTTATTTCAATAAGGTATTCCACTACTTGAAAAAAAATATCTTGCAGCGGATAGAAGATAGGAAAGATTGGAAGCAGATAAATCAAATAGGAGATCGTTGTAATAGTCTGGGTGAGAAATAATAAAATTAGTTCAGCTAAATCTAGTTGAATGGATAAATTAAAGCTCATAACTCAACGTGAATCACAATACTCAAGATATAAAGTATTTCTGGGGCACCTGGGTGGTTCAGTCAGTTAAGCGTCTGACTCTTGATCTCAGCTCAGGTCTTGATCTCAGAGTTATGAGTTCAAGCCCCTCATTGGGCTCAAGATTAGAAGGCATTTCGATAATATATACAATAGGAAACCATATTGCTAATTTATTTTGACATGTGATGAGGTGCAAATAAATAAATAAAATATTTTATAATAGCACTTCTCAGACTTTGATGGATACAGACAGCACTTGGGAATCTTGTTAAGATGTAGATACTGATTCACAGGATCTGGGGGCCTGAGGTTCTTTCTAACAACTTCCCAGGAGATGTGTACTCCAAGGACCACACTTTGAGTAGCAAGGTATCAGAGAATCCTACCAAGAATTGTAAGATTTCAAAAATATTCCTAGCCCAATGAAACGGTCTCTGAGTTCAGAGACCCTTAGATGTAAGTTCAGGGTTTACCACTTATACATCACAGCGGACCTCTCAGTCTGTCTCCACATCTAATGACAGTACCTGACTAACTGATGAGGATTAAGAACTAATACAACATAGGAGCGCCTGGGTGGCTCTATGGTTAAGCATCTAACTCTTGATTTTGGCTCAGGTCATGATCTCATGGTTGTTGAGATCGAGCCCTGAGTCAGGCTCCAAGCTGAGCATAGAGCCTCCCTGAGATTCTCTCTCTCCTTCTCTCTCTCTGCCCCTCCCCCGCTCACACACACACTCCTGCATGCAAGCTCTCTCTGTCTCAAAAAAAGAAGGGAAATAATACAACATAAATTATTAGTACCATGCCTAATTAGCTCCTAGCAAAAACTTAGTCAATATTAGATTATTATTTTCTAAAAGCCGATTTTAGACAGAGAGGGAAGATGGCGGCTTAGGAGGACGCTGGGCTCACCGCGCGTCCTGCTGATCACTTAGATTCCACCTACACCTGCCTAAATAACCCAGAAAACCGCCAGAGGATTAGCAGAACGGAGTCGCCGGAGCCAAGCGCAGACGAGAGGCCCACGGAAGAGGGTAGGAAGGGCGGCGAGGCGGTGCGCGCTCCACGGA
>NW_024413897.1:0-2577 GCF_014898765.1 Herpailurus yagouaroundi | reverse complement strand
CTGAATGAGACATTGGATCAGATGGACTTGACAGATATATTTAGAACGCTGCATCCCAAAGCAACAGAATATACTTTCTTCTGGAGTGCACATGGAACATTCTCCAAGATAGATCATATACTGGGTCACAAAACAGCCCTTCATAAGTTTACCAGAATTGAAATTATACCATGCATACTTTCAGACCACAATGCTATGAAGCTTGAAATCAACCACAGAAAAAAGTCTGGAAAACCTCCCAAAGCATGGAGGTTAAAGAAGACACTACTAACGAATAAGTGGGTCAACCAGGCAATTAGAGAAGAAATTGAAAAATATATGGAAACAAACGAAAATGAAAACACAACAATCCAAACACTTTGGAATGCAGCGAAGGCAGTCCTGAGAGGAAAATACATTGCAATCCAGGCCTGTCTCAAGAAACAAGAAAAATCCCAAATACAAAATCTAACAGCACACCTAAAGGAAATAGAAGCAGAACAGCAAAGGCAGCCTAAACCCAGCAGAAGAAGAGAAATAATAAAGATCAGAGCAGAAATAAACAATAGAGAATCTAAAAAAACTGTAGAGCAGATCAATGAAACCAAGAGTTGGTTTTTTGAAAAAATAAACAAAATTCACAAACCTCTAGTCAGGCTTCTCAAAAAGAAAAGGGAGATGACCCAAATAGATAAAATCATGAATGAAAATGGAATTATTACAACCAATCCCTCAGAGATACAAACAATTATCAGGGAATACTATGAAAAATTATATGCCAACAAATTGGACAACCTGAAAGAAATGGACAAATTCCTGAACACCACACACTTCCAAAAGTGAATCAGGAGGAAATAGAAAGCTTGAACAGACCCATAACCAGCGAAGAAATTGAATCGGTTATCAAAAATCTCCCAACAAATAAGAGTCCCAGAACAGATGACTTCCCAGGGGAGTTCTACCAGACGTTTAAAGCAGAGATAATACCTATCCTTCTCAAGCTATTCCAAGAAATAGAAAGGGAAGGAAAACTTCCAGACTCATTCTAGAAAGCCAGGATTACTTTGATTCCTAAACCAGACAGAGACCCAGTAAAAAAGAACTACAGGCCAATATCCCTGATGAATATGGATGCAAAAATTCTCAATAAGATACTAGCAAATCGAATTCAACGGCATAGAAAAAGAATTATTCACCATGATCAAGTGGGATTCATTCCTGCGATGCAGGGCTGGTTCAACATTCGCAAATCAATCAATGTGATACATCACATTAACAAAAAAAGAGAGAAAAACCATATAATCCTGTCAATCGATGCAGAAAAGACCTTTGACAAAATCCAGCACCCTTTCTTAATAAAAACCCTTGAGAAAGTGGGGATAGAAGGAACATACTTAAACATCATCAAAGCCATTTATGAAAAGCCCACAGCTAATATCATCCTCAATGGGGAAAAACTGAGAGCTTTTTCCCTGAGATCAGGAACACGACAGGGATGCCCACTCTCACCGCTGTTGTTTAACATAGTGCTGGAAGTACTAGCATCAGCAATCAGACAACAAAAGGAAATCAAAGGCATCAAAATTGGCAAAGATGAAGTTAAGGTTTCACTTTTTGCAGATGACATGATATTATACATGGAAAATCCGATAGACTCCACCAGAAGTCTGCTAGAATTGATACATGAATTCAGCAAAGTTGCAGGTACAAAATCAATGTACAGAAATCAGTTGCATTCTTATACACTAACAATGAAGCACCAGAAAGACAAATAAAGAAACTGATCCCATTCACAATTGCACCAAGAAGCATAAAATACCTAGGAATAAATCTAACCAAAGATGTAAAGGATCTGTATGCTGAAAACTATAGAAAGCTTATGAAGGTAATTGAAGAAGATTTAAAGAAATGGAAAGACATTCCCTGATCATGGATTTGAAAAATAAATATTGTCAAAATGTCAATAATACCGAAAGCTATCTACACATTCAATGCAATCCCAATCAAAATTGCACCAGCATTCTTCTCGAAACTAGAACAAGCAATCCTAAAATTCATATGGAACCACAAAAGGCCCCGAATAGCCAAAGGAATTTTGAAGAAGACCAAAGCAGGAGGCATCACAATCCCAGACTTTAGCCTCTACTACAAAGCTGTCATCATCAAGACAACATGGTATTGGCACAAAAACAGACACATAGACCAATGGAATAGAATAGAACCCCCAGAACTAGACCCACAAACGTATGGCCAAATCGTCTTTGACAAAGCAGGAAAGAACATCCAATGGAAAAAAGGCAGTCTCTTTAACAAATGGTGCTGGGAGAACTGGACAGCAACATGCAGAAGGTCGAAATTAGACCACTTCCTCACACCATTCACAAAAATAAACTCAAAATGGATAAAGGACCTGAATGTGAGACAGGAAACCATCAAAACCTTAGACAAGAAAGCAGGAAAAGACCTGTCTGACCTCAGCCGTAGCAATCTCTTACTCGACACATCCCCAAAGGCAAGGGAATTAAAAGCAAAAGTGAATTACTGGGACCTTATGAAGATAAAAAGCTTCTGCACAGCAAAGGAAACAACCAACAAAAC
>NW_024413896.1:0-1815 GCF_014898765.1 Herpailurus yagouaroundi | reverse complement strand
CTAGAAGATAAAGTTATGGAAAAAGAGGAAGCTGAGAAAAAGAGAGAGAAAAAAATCCAGGAGTATGAGGGGAAAATTAGACAATTAGTGATACACTAAAAAGAAATAATCTACGCATAATTGGTATCCCAGAGGAGGAAGAGAGAGGGAAAGGTGCTGAAGGGGTACTTGAAGAAATAATAGCTGAGAACTTCCCTGAAGTGGGGAAGGAAAAAGGCATTGAAATCCAAGAGGCACAGAGAACTCCCTTCAGACGTAACTTGAATCGATCTTCTGCATGACATATCATAGTGAAACTGGCAAAATACAAGGATAAAGAGAAAATTCTGAAAGCATCAAGGGGTAAACGTGCCCTCACATATAAAGGGAGACCTATAAGACTCGTGACTGATCTCTCTTTTGAAACTTGGCAGGCCAGAACTAATTGGCACGAGATTTTCAGTGTGCTAGACAGAAAAAATATGCAGCCGAGAATCCTTTATCCAGCAAGCCTGTCATTTAGAATAGAAGGAGAGATAAAGGTCTTCCCAAACAAACAAAAACTGAAGGAATCTGTCACCACTAAACCAGCCCTCCAAGAGATCCTAAGGGGGACCCTGTGAGACAAAGTACCAGAGACATCACTACAAGCATAAAACATACAGACATCACAATGACTCTAAACCCATATCTTTCTATAATAACACTGAATGTAAATGGATTAAATGCACCAACCAAAAGACATAGGGTATCAGAATGGATAAAAAAACAAGACCCATCTATTTGCTGTCTACAAGAGACTCATTTTAGACCTGAGGACACCTTCAGATTGAGAGTGAGGGGATGGAGAACTATTTATCATGCTACTGGAAGCCAAAAGAAAGCTGGAGTAGCCATACTTATATCAGACAAACTAGACTTTAAATTAAAGGCTGTAACAAGAGATGAAGAAGGACATTATATAATAGTGACAGGGTCTATCCATCAGGAAGAGCTAACAATTATAAATGTCTATGCGCCGAATACCGGAGCGCCCAAATATATAAAACAATTACTCATAAACACAAGCAACCTTATTGATAAGAATGTGGTCATTGCAGGGGACTTTAACACCCCACTTACAGAAATGGATAGATCATCTAGACACACGGTCAATAAAGAAACAAGGGCCCTGAATGAGACATTGGATCAGATGGACTTGACAGATCTATTTAGAACTCTGCATCCCAAAGCAACAGAATAGACTTTCTTCTCGAGTGCACATGGAACATTCTCCAAGATAGATCATATACTGGGTCACAAAACAGCCCTTCATAAGTTTACAAGAATTGAAATCATACCATGCATACTTTCAGACCACAATGCTATGAATCTTGAAATCAACCACAGAAAAAAGTCTGGAAAACCTCCAAAAGCATGGAGGTTAAAGAACACCCTACTAACAAATGAGTGGGGCAACCAGGCAATTAGAGAAGAAATTAAAAAATATATGGAAACAAGCGAAAATGAAAATACAACAATCCCAACGCTTTGGGACGCAGCGAAGGCAGTCCTGAGAGGAAAATACATTGCAATCCAGGCCTATCTCAAGAAACAAGAAAAATCCCAAATACAAAATCTAACAGCACACCTAAAGGAAATAGAAGCAGAACAGCAAAGGCAGCCTAAACCCAGCAGAAGAAGAGAAATAATAAAGATCAGAGCAGAAATAAACAATATAGAATCTAAAAAAACTGTAGAGCAGATCAACGAAACCAAGAGTTGGTTTTTTGAAAAAATAAACAAAATGGACAAACCTCTAGCCAGGCTTCTCAAAAAGAAAAGGGAGAGGACCCA
>NW_024413895.1:0-5093 GCF_014898765.1 Herpailurus yagouaroundi | reverse complement strand
AATGTCCATCAACTGATGAATGGATAAAGAAATTGTGGTTTATATACACTATGGAATAGTACGTGGCAATGAGAAAAAATGAAATATGGCCTTTTGTAGCAACGTGGATGGAACTGGAGAGTGTGATGCTAAGTGAAATAAGCCATACAGAGAAAGACAGATACCATATGGTTTCACTCTTATGTGGATCCTGAGAAACTTAACAGGAACCCATGGGGGAGGGGAAGGAAAAAAAAAAAGAGGTTAGAGTGGGAGAGAGCCAAAGCATAAGAGACTGTTGAGAACTGAGAGCAAACTGAGGGTTGATGGGGGGTGGGAGGGAGGAGAGGGTGGGTGATGGGTATTGAGGAGGGCACCTTTTGGGATGAGCACTGGGTGTTGTATGGAAACCAATTTGACAATAAGTTTCATATATAAATAAAAAAATAAAATAAAAAAAATAATTAAAAAAAATAAATTCCTGTTAGTTAACATACAGTGTAATATTGGTACAGGTATAGAATTTAGTGATTCATCATTTACATACAGCACCTACTGCTCATCACAAGAAGTGCCCTCCTTAATACTCATCACCAATTTAACTCCTCTTCCCTCCCACTTCCTCTCCAGCAACCCTCTGTTTGTTCTCTATGATTGAGTCTGTTGTATTGTTCCCCCCCCCCCCATTTTTCCCCTTGGTTCACCTATTTGGCTTCTTAAATTTCACATATGAGTGGAACATGGTACTTGTCTTTCTCTGACTGACTTATTCCACTTAGCATAATATTATCTATCCCCATCCATGTCATTGCAAATGCAAGATTTCATTCTTTTTGATGGCTAAATAATATTCCATTTTGCATATATATACCACTTCTTAATCCATTCATCAGTCCATAGACATTTGGGCTCTTTCCATAATTTGGCTATTGTATATAATGCTGCTATAAACATCAGACTACATGTACCCCTTTGAATCAGTATTTTTTGTATCCTTTGAATATTTACCTAGCAGTGCAATTGCTGGGTCATAGGGTAGTTCTATTTTTAACTTTTTGAGGAATCTCCATCCTGCTTTCCAGAGTGGCTGTACCAGTTTGAATTCCCACCAAAAGTGTAACAGGGTTTCCCTTTCTTCAAATCCTCACCAACATCTGTTGTTTCCTGTGTTGTTAATTTTAGCCATTCTGACAGGAGTGACATGATAGCTCATTGTAGTTTTTATTTGTATTTCCCTGATGAGGAATGATGTTGAGCATCTTTTCATATGTCTGTTAGCCATCTGGATGCTTTCTTTGGGAAAATGTCTGTTCATCTCTTCTGACAATTTTTAACTATATTATTAATTTTGGGGTGTTGGTCTTAATAAGTTCTTTAAAGATTTTGGATAATAATTCTTTATCAGATATGTCATTTGTAGGGTGACTGGGTGGCTCAGTCAGTTAAGCAGCCAGCTCTTGATTTTGGTTCAGGTCATAATCTTATGGTTTATGGAGATCGATCCTGGCATCGGGCTCTGTGCTGATAGTGGAAAGCCTGCTTGGGTTTCTCTTTCTCTTCTTCTCTCTCTGCCTCTCCCCTGCACTCTGCCTCTCTCTCTCTTTCTCAAAAACTAAATTAACATTTAAAAACAGATATGTCATTTGTAAATATCTTCTTCCATTCTGTTGGTTGTCTTTTAGTTCTGTTTATTGTTTACTTCATTGTGTAGAAGCTTTTTTATCATTGTTATAAAGATATTTATGAATGCAGAAAACAATGTCTTATGTGGGTAATGATATAATTATGCAGTCTAATTTTAAATTTCAGTTCTAATAATTAGTTACACATCATTTTGAACATATCACATGTATATGAATTAGAAACTACACCATTTTCATTGATAAGATCACTGTGATTCAGTATGTAAAAGGGACATATTATGTTGAAAGGTCTTAAACCAGAAGACCTTTGATTCACTTAAATTCCATATACTCATGAATTATAGCTCACTGTTGATGAGACAGCCTTGAGTTATGTCACTATTTTCAGCTAGACTAGAAAAGGTGACCTTCAAATATATTATCAATAAGAAACCCAACTAAGAGTTATAAAGAAACCTAATTTGGCAACATACCAAATAATTTAAATGACATAATGAACAAAATTGGAGAATCAATTCATGCATTTTTTAAATAATAGAAATGCAAGATTTTTATAGCTTTTCAGTGACACAGTTTCTAAAAAAACAGAGACTATTATATGAACTTTTTTTGAAATTAATTTTTTAAACATTTTATTTTTAAGTAATCTCTACACCCAATGTGGGGCTTGAGCTTACAACCCCAAGATCAAAAGTTGCATGCTCTACCAACTGAGCCAACCATGTGCCCCTGAAATTAATTCTTAGATAAAAATATCAGTCATCTTTAGTATCTACTGCCTTTCCTGATTATAAAAGCAATACACACACATTGACAAACTGAGAAGGAAAATTTGCCAAGTACAAAGTGGAAGTTTCCACATGTCTGGTCACTCCACCATTACTTCTAAACAAAATAATTTGTTGTATATTTTTAAATACAGGGAGAAAGAAAATCCCTACTTCTTTCTCACGCTTTTCCTTCATCTTCCTCAAAAGGTGGAAATACACATATGTTCAGATTCCAAGACACTGTGTTAGAAAACCCACACTCTTTAGTGGAGCTGTTCTTTTATGCTCCCTCTTTTCTTTGTGATTGGTGCTGTATAAAAGGAGAGACGATATTTCTACTCTAACTTTTTTAGAAACCTCCATATGTTTTACACAGTGTCTGTACCAATTACATTCGCACCATCAGTGTACAAGATTCCTTCTTTTCCACATCCTCATCAACACTTGCTTTTTCTTGTCTTTGTTATTTTAGCCATTCTGACAAATTTAAGTGATATTTCATTGCAGTTTTTATTTGTGTTTCTCTGATAATTAGTGATATTAAGCATCTTTTTATGTGTCTGTTGGCTGTCTCTATGTCTTTTTTGGAAAAATGTCTATTCATGTTTCCGCCTATTTTTTACGTGGATTATTTTGGGGGTGTTGAGTTTTATAAGTTCTTTACATACTTTGGATACTAACTCTTTATCTCATGTATTTTGCAAATAACTTCTCCCATTCTGTAGGTTTCTTTTTAGTATTGTTGATATTTCCTTCACTGTGCAGAGATTTTTGCCTTGGTGAAGTCCCTGTAGTTTATTTTTTGCTTTTATTTCCTTTGCTTCCCACGATGTGTCTAGTAAGAAGTTGCTACAGCTGATGTCAAAGAGGTTGCTGCCTGTGTTCTCCTCTAGGATTTTGATGGTTCTCTGTTTCACATTTAGGTCTTTCATCCATTTTGGATTTATTTTTGTGAATAGTGTAAGAAAGTGGTCCAGTTTCATTCTTTTGCCTGTTTTTCTCTAGTTTTTCCAGCACCCTCTGTTCAATTAACTGCCTTTCCCATTGTATATTCTTTCCTGCTTTGTCAAAGATTAATTGACCATATAGCTGTGTGTTCATTTCTGGGTTTTCTGTTCTATTTTATTGATAAATGTCTATTTTTGTGCCAGTATCATAGTGTATTGATCAGTACAACTTTGTAATATAACATGAAGTCTGGAATTGTGATGTTTCTTGCTTGCTTTTCATTTTTAAGGTTGCTTTGGCTATTCAGGGTTTTTTTTTGTGGCTCCATACAAATTTTAGGTTTATCTTAACTCTGTGAAAAAATGCTGTTGGTAATTTGATAGAGATTACATTAAATTTGTACATTGCATATATACATTGTATACACACACACACACACACACACACACACACACACACCATATCTTCTTTATCCATTCATCCATCAGTGGACATTTGGGCCCTTTCCATACTTTGGCTATTGTTGATAGTGCTGGTATAAACATTTGGCTGCATGTGTTCCTTCGAAACATCATACCTGTATCCCTTGGATAAATACCTAGTAGTGCAATTGCTGGCTTGTAGGGTAGTTATATTTTTAATTTTGATGTTCCTTTTCAGCATTTCGAATATTTTATGCTATTCCCTTCTGTACTGCAAAGTTTCTGGTCAAAGGTCTGCTGGTGGTCTGGTGAAGGTTTTCCCTTGTATTTAAAATTTTGGTTTTTGGGGTGCCTGGGTGGCTCCATCAGTTAAGCATCTGACTTCAGCTCAGGTCTTGATCTCGTGGTTCATGAGTTCAAGCCCCACATCAGGCTCTGTGCTGACAGCACAGAGCTTGGAACCTGCTTTGGATACTGTGTCTCACTCTCTCTCTGTCCCTCCCTTGCTCAAGCTCTGTCTCCCTGTCTCTGTCTCTCTCTGAAAAGAAAAATATACATTTAAATAAAAGGGTTTTTTTAAATTTTGTTTTCTCTTTCTGGTTTTTTTTTTTTTTTGAGAGATAGAGGGAAAGTGGGAGAGGGGCAGAGAGAGAGTGAGAGAGAGGGGGAGATTTCCAGTTAGACTTGAACTCACAAACCATAAGACTATGACTTGAGCCAAAGTCAGATGCTTAACCGACTAAGCCACCCAGGCATCCCTAACTCCTGCTGCATTTAAGATGCTCTCCAAAGGGCTAGTATCCAAAATCTATAAAGAGCTCACCAAACTCCACACCCGAAAAGCAAATAACCCAGTGAAGAAATGGGCAGAAAACATGAATAGACACTTCTCTAAAGAAGACATCCGGATGGCCAACAGGCACATGAAAAGATGTTCAGCGTCGCTCCTTATCAGGGAAATACAAATCAAAACCACACTCAGGTATCACCTCACGCCAGTCAGAGTGGCCAACATGAACAAATCAGGAGACTCTAAATGCTGGAGAGGATGTGGAGAAACGGGAACCCTCTTGCACTGTTGGTGGGAATGCAAATTGGTGCAGCCGCTCTGGAAAGCAGTGTGGAGGTTCCTCAGAAAATTAAAAATAGACCTACCCTATGACCCAGCAATAACACTGCTAGGAATTTATCCAAGGGATACAGGAGTACTGATGCATAGGGGCACTTGTACCCCAATGTTCATAGCAGCACTCTCAACAATAGCCAAATTATGGAAAGAGCCTAAATGTCCATCAACTGATGAATGGATAAAGAAATTGTGGTTTATATAC
>NW_024413894.1:0-1276 GCF_014898765.1 Herpailurus yagouaroundi | reverse complement strand
GGAATGGGAAAAGATATTTGCAAATGACATATCGGACAAAGGGCTAGGATCCAAAATCTAGAAAGAGCTCACCAAACTCCACACCCGAAAAGCAAATAACCCAGTGAAGAAATGGGCAGAAAACATGAATAGACACTTCTCTACAGAAGACATCCGGATGGCCAACAGGCACATGAAAAGATGTTCAGCGTCGCTCCTTATCAGGGAAATACAAATCAAAACCACACTCAGGTATCACCTCACACCAGTCAGAGTGGCCAAAATGAACAAATCAGGAGACTATAGATGCTGGAGAGGATGTGGAGAAACGGGAACCCTCTTGCACTGTTGGTGGGAATGCATATTGGTGCAGCCACTCTGGAAAGCAGTGTGGAGGTTCCTCAGAAAATTAAAAATAGACCTACCGTATGACCCAGCAATAGCACTGCTAGGAATTTATCCAAGGGATACAGGAGTACGGATGCATAGGGGCACTTGTACCCCAATGTTCATAGCAGCACTCTCCACAATAGCCAAATTATGGAAAGAGCCTAAATGTCCATCAACTGATGAATGGATAAAGAAATTGTGGTTTATATACACAATGGAATACTACGTGGCAATGAGAAAAAATGAAATATGGCCTTTTGTAGCAACGTGGATGGAACTGGAGAGTGTGATGCTAAGTGAAATAAGCCATACAGAGAAAGACAGATACCATATGGTTTCACTCTTGTGTGGATCCTGAGAAACTTAACAGGAACCCATGGGGGAGGGGAAGGAAAAAAAAAAAGAGGTTAGAGTGGGAGAGAGCCAAAGCATAAGAGACTGTTGAGAACTGAGAGCAAACTGAGGGTTGATGGGGGTGGGAGGGAGGAGAGGGTGGGTGATGGGTATTGAGGGCACCTTTTGGGATGAACACTGGGTGTTGTATGGAAACCAATTTGACAATAAATTTCATATATTAAAAAAAATCATTAATATAGTTGGATTGTAATATATCATCTTACTATTGACTGACTTTCCACTTGCCTTGCCCCTTTTATACATTTTTCTCACCTTTCTTGCGATTTTTTGAATGGCATTCTTTGTTATTCCATTTTCTTCCTTTATTGGCATGACAACTATGTAGTTTTCAATTTTGTCTTTTACTGGTTACCTTAGAATTACAAAATGTGCCCAGGATAATTTCTCTATCTTAATATATACACTGATTAGCAATATTAATTACATCTGCAAAGTCCCTTCGCGGGAATACCTAGATTACTGTCTAACTGAATAGAGCACAGGAATTTTG
>NW_024413893.1:0-8801 GCF_014898765.1 Herpailurus yagouaroundi | reverse complement strand
ACATCACTCATCATGAGGGAAATACAAATCAAAACCATGATGAGATAAGACCTTAAACCTGTCAGAATGGCTAAAATTAACAACACAGGAAACAAAAGATGTTAGTGAGGATTCAGAGAAAGGGAAATTCTCTTGCACAGTTGGTGGGAATGCAAACTGGTGCAGCCACTTTGGGAAACAGTATGGAATTTCCTCAAAAAAACTATAGATAGAACTACCCTAAGATCCAGCAACTGCCCTCTTAGGTATTTACCCAAAGGATACAAAAACACACGTTGGAAGGGATACATGCATTCCAATATTTATAGCAACATTATCAACAATAGGCAAAGTACGGAGAGAACCCAAATATCCATTAACTGATAAATGAATAAAGAAGTTGTGGGGGGGGGGGTGTGTGTGTGTGTGCGCACGCGCGCGCATGTGTATAGACTATTACTCAGCTGTAAAAAGAATGAAATCTTGCCATTTGCAATGCCATGGATGGATCCAGACTGTATTCTGCTAAGCGAGAAAAGTCAGGGAAAAATACCATATGATTTCACTCATATGTGGAATTTAAAAAACAAAACAGATGTACATGGTGGGGGAGGGGGGAAAAGGGAAACCAGAAAACAGTTTCTTAACTGTTGAGAAAAAAGTGAGGGTTATTGGAGGAGAGGTGGGCAGGGAATGGGTTAAATGGGTAATGGGTAATAGAGAAGACACTTGTGATGAGCACTGGGAGTTGTATGTAAGTGAAGAATCAGTCAATTCTACTCCTAAAACCAATATTGCACTGTATGTTAACTAAATAATATTTTAAAAATAAACTATCATATCAAAAAAAATTATTCGGTAAATTTATACAAAAACAGTTTTCATAATTGTATTTCAAAATACAATTTTTGAAATTTGAAATACATAATTGTATTTCAAATATGTTCAAATTGAGCATAATTATGTTTAATCAAACTGAACAAAATGTAATATTCAGAATATAATCACAGTAATTAGGAACTTATAGTTCCTTATATATATGCATATATATACATATATATATAAATATATATGAAAATAATTATGTCTTGCTTTAATAGAAACCATTTCTTATGATATTCTGATGCTTATGTTTTCTGATATTTTATTTTTGTGAAACTGCTAATCATATTGGGCAGTGTTTATTGTGACACTGTGTTCTTCAAATACTTATGAATAAATTTTCATTTGGGGGAGCTATATTTTCTAGTTGCATTCCATTTTGATAGAATTAAATATGTCCTTCAAGCTGGAGAATCAGTCCCAAATGTATCCATTTAGTTATTTGGCAAATTTATTCAATTACTTCACTGGGAATCATACTGTGTTTTAGGAAAAACCTAAATCCTCAATTTCTTAAGTAACAATGACTCACCAATATGGCACTCCTTGCAATAATTTTTTACATTTTTATTTAAATTCCAGTTAGTGAACATACAGTGTAATATCAATTTCAGGTATAAAATATAGTGATTCAACAACTCCATACAACACCAGTGCTCATCACAGTAAGTGCACTCCTTAATCCCCGTCACCTGTTTCATCCATTTCCCCCAGCCCCCCTTCCCCTCTAGTAACTATCAATTTGTTCTCTACAGTTTAGAGCCTGTTTCTTGGGTTGTCTCTGTCTTGTTTTGCTCCTTTGCTCCATTGTCTTATTTCTTCAAGTCTACATATGCCTAACTGACTGAGCCACCCGCCCCTCCATGCTTCTATTTATATGTAGTTCAAACACAGACAGAACTATTCTACAACATCAGATGTTAATAGGCAAAAACCTTCTGTTTGGAGGCTCACACAAACCACTAATATGGGCGAAAAATCAGTAGCCTTACTCTGGAGGAGGAAGATTTAATTTGAAGTGGAGGGCAAAACCCATGGTATCATGCCAGTGTAAATAGCAAACACATTAGAAAAGAAAAAGGAAAAAACATGTAACTCTTCCGTGGAGTCACTATCCCAAGTGGGCAAGGAAACTTGCTTCATCCACAAATATAAGGCAAAGTAAGTCCCTCTCATATACTTTGCTGGGAAACTCTGCATGCTTCCAAGGAAGATCAGGCAGGGTGCCACACAAAGTGAAAGCCAAGATGGGGCGCCTGGGTGGCTCAGTAGGTTAAATGTTGACTTAGACTCAGGTTGTGATCTCATGGCAACCCCGCGTTTGAGCCCTGCATCCAGGTCTGTGCTAACAGCTCAGAGCCTGGAGCCTGCTTCAGATTCTTTGTCTCCCTCTCTTGCTCTGCCCCTCCCCCACTCATGCTCGCTCTCTCTCTCTCTCTCTCTCTCTCTCTCTCTCAAGAATAAATATTAAAAAATTAAAAAAAAAAGTAAAAGCCAAAAGAGATTTAAGTACAGGCTGAATTCTGAGGATATTGTCCAGACCATGCAGATCCAAATGCAGAGGTTAGCAACCTTGTGGGTTAAAGGAGGTTAGACATAACTGCTACCCAAATAATTGGCTGAACCCAATAACATGCAGACAATGGGACAACTGTTCAGAAGCCAAGCAAAAAATAATAAAAACTAAGCACTTGAAGAATAAAGCAACAGCAACCACATACCAAGAAGGAGACAGGTTACATCAATTAAGTACAGAAAATATGCTAAAGAACTTTCAGGAAAATATAAAGACTCCAGAATTACCATAATATATCATCTACCATGTATAGCTTTCAACAAAAATTAAAAGGCTTGCAGAAAAAGTGAGATCCATAATCAAGAAGTCTCCACAGAGAAGTAAAAACTCTCCTACTCCAACAGTGAGAACAAGATGAATTATCTACAACATGCTTACTTTAACCGTATCAAAGAGCTGGTGTTGCAAAGTAACTTAATAAACTAAAATCCAATAGGAAATTTCCCCCAATGGACACAAGCTTTCTGTTCTGGCAGAGAGTGGAGGAAGGAAGGAACCATTACAGATGCAGAAAACATGCCCAGATTCTCAACTAATTTGCAAAGGTTGAGAATGAGCTCCTGAATCCTTGGGTATCCCAGTCACAAGGAGAAGTTGCACCCACCTGCCAATTCTCTTTCACAGGCTTTGATGAAGCTCCAAAAATGGTGAGAAGAAGAAGAAAAATGATAAAGACCTCCTGGAAGGCACAGGTGCACCAGGTATGAGATGGTCTGAAAGTTGAACAGGAAAACCAAGCAAATTTCTACAATCAGGGTATGATAATCCAAGTGAAAGAAACATCCCTGAGAACTAAACAAACCACTCCTTCTGTATATCATCTGAAGGCAGAGCAGGGATTCCAAAATTCTCCATACTCCAGGTCTTTCTTACAATGGGTGAGGCACTGGCCATCTGCAATGAGAAGAACCTACCAGTTTGTAAAGTTTAACCAACTACTGTTTACATAGGCCCCTTGGGAAACAGGGATGCTCCACAAAGGACCCTTACTCACCTGTCCTCAAGTCTACCTGGTATCTCTACCTGATACCTCAAACATCTCATGTATGTTAAATTTATAAGCAGTCTTTAAATTTTTTTTTCAATTTAATTTATTTACTTTGAGACAGAGACAGCAAGAAAGGGGAAGGGACAGAGAGAAAACAGGAGAGAGAGAATCCCAAGCAGGCTCCATGCTGCCAGCACAGACCCAAGGTGGGGCTCAAACCCATAAACCATGAGATCATGACCTGAGACAAAACCAACAGTCCATCACTTAACTGACTGAGCCACACCGGTGGCCCAATAAACAGTCTTTACAGCATGTTGTGATCAGTTTAGAAAAGGAAGCTCTGTTTTTGGCAATATCTGTAAGGGTTAGGGAAGGTTCAAATCCACCCAAGTGGTTGGCAACTCACATGAAATGAAATCTTCCTTTCACTGCTGTAATCCTGCCTTTTCTCCAATCACCTGTCACCACCAACTTCAGGCCTCTGAAGGCTCTCCTCCTTTGAGAATCTCTGCTAGTGTCAAGACTAATACATTTTTTATTTCTTATGTTTCATGTTCATCACATCATTAGCACAACCACCAGTAAGTCCCCAGATTGCCAGAGGAAAGCAGGTTTTGGGAGCTCACTTTAGGGTCAACCAAAACACAGTCTACCACTAGGTAAGGGGTAGAACTGGGAGGGACACCCCGAAGGTGCAGGTACATGGGGCAAGTCAAAGTAGGAAGACAGGATAGAAAATGTGAGACAAAACTTACAGCCCTCAGCTTCTCCTTAGTGTGCCATTGGCTGGCACTGAGATTGATAAAAGGAAGCTTACGGCCCCACCCTCCAAAATCAACTGAACTATATACACTACATCTAACTAGAGCAACAGCAAAATCCAGACCCAGCTAAATTACAGCATAAATTGACTGATATCCCCACTCTAATAGCCTAAAAGAAGAATAAGCAGGCTCTTTTGGAAGGGTAAGCAAAATTTATCTCTCCCATACCATTTTTTTAAAATTGATGTGTATTTATTTGTGAGAGAGAGACAGCGCTCAAGGGGGGAGGGGCAGAGAGAGGGAGGAAGACACAGAATCCAAAGCAGGCACCAGGTTCTGAGCTGTCAGCACAGAGCCCAATGTGGGGCTCAAATTCACAAACCAGGAGATTATGACCTGAAACGAAGTCAGACGCTTCACTGACCAAACCACCTGGGCTCCCCTTGGGGTTTTGTTTTGTTTTGTTTTGTTTTCTACACACACAATATCCAATATGCAGTAAAGAAGTGTAAAACATGAAGAAAGCAAGAAAATAGCACCTACTGTTGAGTAAGGAGTCAATACAAGCAGACTCAGAGATGGTCCATTTGTAGAACTTTTAGACCAGAACTTCCAAACAACTAGTGGAAAAGTTGGATGACATATGTGAATAGCTGGGAGATTTACTCAGGATTGAAATCATTAAAAAAAAAAAAAATGCCAGATGTTACATTATGGCCATTAGTGATAAAGAGTTCATTCAATAGATATATAATTGTGTTAAATATAAAAGAGAAAAAAAGTGAACTTTAAGGACAGAGCAATAGACATTTTCTAAACTGAAAGATAATGGGGAAAAAGAGTACTAAAGATGAAAAAGAGTGCCCAAGCTCTGCAAGATAGTATCAGTCTAACAAGAGGTAATGAAGTACCACAAAAAGAAAATCGCAGAAGAAATAACTTGAAGAGATAATAAATTAATGCAAGACGTCAACCCACACAAATCCAAGTAGTTCACAGATCTCCAAACAGGAAAAACGCAAAACAAAACACACACACACACACACGCACGCACACACGCACACACACACAAACAAAACAAAAACAAAAACAAACCAACAAAAATAATATACCTAGCACAGCATAATCAACATCCAAAACAAAAGCAAAAACCATTAGCGCATCCAGAAAGAGAAAGAAAACTGTGTTAGATTCAATGAAAGAAATACATCACACACAGTGAAACAATCTTAAACATTGTGTCTCAGTCAAGAAGACCACAGAATTAAACCCCTGAAGTACTGAAAGAAACAAAATGCCTGTCCTCAGGAATTCTTACTAGCTAGATTTGTCATCAAAAATGAAGGCATTAGAAATGAAATAGACACATTAAATAAAGACACTTGACAGCCGAAAAATGCTTGCCGTACAAGAATGAGGACTTTTTTATTATTCTGGAAGGAAAGGACACCATTTAGAAAGCAAGTTTTATGGTAACAAATTAAGTGTGGAATGAGTAATACATTTATAAAAATAAAGGTCTTTAAAGAAAATCTCTTTAATAGTTTTTTTTTCCAACGTTTATTTATTTTTGGGACAGAGAGAGACAGAGCATGAACAGGGGAGGGACAGAGAGAGAGGAAGACACAGAATCGGAAACAGGCTCCAGGCTCTGAGCCATCAGCCCAGAGCCTGACGAGGGCTCGAACTCACGGACCGCGAGATCGTGACCTGGCTGAAGTCGGACGCTTGAAGTCAGACGCTTAACCGACTGTGCCACCCAGGCGACCCTAAAGAAAATCTCTTTAAATGTTACTGACTTTTTAAAATAAACATAACAAAGGGAGGAAGATGGCGGCGTAGGAGGATGCTGGGCTCACCGCGCGTCCTGCTGATCACTTAGATTCCACCTACACCTGCCTAAATAACCCAGAAAACCACCAGAGGATTAGCAGAACGGAGTCGCCGGAGCCAAGCGCAGATGAGAGGCCCACGGAAGAGGGTAGGAAGGGCTGCGAGGCGGTGCGCGCTCCATGGACCGGCGGGAGGGAGCCGGGGCGGAGGGGCGGCTCGCCGGCCAAACAGAGCCCCCGAGTCTGGCTTGCAAAAAGCAGAGGGGCCTGACGGACTGTGTTCCGACAGCAAGCGCGACTTAGCGGCTGGGAGGTCATAGGTTAACAGCTCTGCTCAGAAAGCGGGAAGGCTGGAGGACAAAGGGAAGGAGAGCTGCTGAGCCCCCGGACGACAGAGCTCAGTTTGGTGGGGAACAAAGGCGCTCACCAGCGCCATCTTCCCCGCCCATCCCCCAGCCAAAATCCCAAAGAGAACCAGTTCCTGCCAGGGAACTTGCTCGCTCCGTGCAAACACCCAACTCTGCGCTTCTGTGGAGCCAAACCTCCGGCAGCGGATCTGACTCCCTCCTGCTGCCACAGGGCCCCTCCTGAAGTGGATCACCTAAGGAGAAGCAAGCTAAGCCTGCCCCTCCTGCCCCTGTGCACCTTGCCTACCCACCCCAGCTAAGACGCCAGATCCCCAGCATCACAAGCCTGGCAGTGTGCAAGTAGCCCAGACAGGCCACCCCACCCCACAGTGAATCCCGCCCCTAGGAGAGGGGAAGAGAAGGCACACACCAGTCTGACTGTGGCCCCAGCGGTGGGCTGGGGGCAGACATCAGGTCTGACTGCGGCTCCGCCCACCAACTCCTGTTATACACCGCAGCACAGGGGAAGTGCCCAGCAGGTCCTCACCACGCCAGAGACTATCCAAAATGACCAAGCGGAAGAATTCCCCTCAGAAGAATCTCCAGGAAATAACAACAGCTAATGAGCTGATCAAAAAGGATTTAAATAATATAACAGAAAGTGAATTTAGAATAATAGTCATAAAATTAATCGCTGGGCTTGAAAACAGTATAGCTGACAGCAGAGAATCTCTTGCTACAGAGATCAAGGGACTAAGGAACAGTCACGAGGAGCTGAAAAACGCTTTAAATGAAATGCATAACAAAATGGACACCACCACAGCTCGGATTGAAGAGGCAGAGGAGAGAATAGGTGAACTAGAAGATAAAGTTATGGAAAAAGAGGAAGCTGAGAAAAAGAGAGATAAAAAAATCCAGGAGTATGAGGGGAAAATTAGAGAACTAAGTGATACACTAAAAAGAAATAATATACGCATCATTGGTATCCCAGAGGAGGAAGAGAGAGGGAAAGGTGCTGAAGGGGTACTTGAAGAAATAATAGCTGAGAACTTCCCTGAAGTGGGGAAGGAAAAAGGCATTGAAATCCAAGAGGCACAGAGAACTCCCTTCAGACGTCACTTGAATCGATCTTCTGCACGACATATCATAGTGAAACTGGCAAAATACAAGGATAAAGAGAAAATTCTGAAAGCAGCAAGGGGTAAACGTGCCCTCACATATAAAGGGAGACCTATAAGACTCGTGACTGATCTCTCTTTTGAAACTTGGCAGGCCAGAAAGAGTTGGCACGAGATTTTCAGTGTGCTAGACAGAAAAAATATGCAGCCGAGAATCCTTTATCCAGCAAGCCTCTCATTTAGAATAGAAGGAGAGATAAAGGTCTTCCCAAACAAACAAAAACTGAAGGAATTTGTCACCACTAAACCAGCCCTCCAAGAGATCCTAAGGGGGACCCTGTGAGACAAAGTATCAGAGACATCACTACAAGCATAAAACAGACAGACATCACAATGACTCTAAACCCATATCTTTCTATAATCACACTGAATGTAAATGGATTAAATGCACCAACCAAAAGACATAGGGTATCAGAATGGATAAAAAAACAAGACCCATCTATTTGCTGTCTACAAGAGACTCATTTTAGACCTGAGGACACCTTTAGATTGAGGGGATGGAGAACTATTTATCATGCTACTGGAAGCCAAAAGAAAGCTGGAGTAGCCATACTTATATCAGACAAACTAGACTTTAAATTAAAGGCTGTAACAAGAGATGAAGAAGGACATTATATAATAGTGACAGGGTCTATCCATCAGGAAGAGCTAACAATTATAAATGTCTATGCGCCGAATACCGGAGCGCCCAAATATATAAAACAATTACTCATAAACACAAGCAACCTTATTGATAAGAATGTGGTAATTGCAGGGGACTTTAACACCCCACTTACAGAAATGGATAGATCATCCAGACACACGGTCAATAAAGAAACAAGGGCCCTGAATGAGACATTGGACCAGATGGACTTGACAGATACATTTAGAACTCTGCATCCCAAAGCAACAGAATATACTTTCTTCTCGAGTGCACATGGAACATTCTCCAAGATAGATCATATACTGGGTCACAAAACAGCCCTTCATAAGTTTACAAGAATTGAAATCATACCATGCATACTTTCAGACCACAATGCTATGAAGCTTGAAATCAACCACAGAAAAAAGTCTGGAAAACCTCCAAAAGCATGGAGGTTAAAGAACACCCTACTAATGAATGAGTGGGTCAACCAGGCAATTCGAGAAGAAATTAAAAAATATATAGAAACAAACGAAAATGAAAATACAACAATCCAAACGCTTTGGGACGCAGCGAAGGCAGTCCTGAGAGGAAAATACATTGCAATCCAGGCCTATCTCAAGAAACAAG
>NW_024413892.1:0-1578 GCF_014898765.1 Herpailurus yagouaroundi | reverse complement strand
TCAAGCAAAAGAAACAAATTAAAAAGCATCCTAATTAAAAAAGAATACACAATTCAAAATAAAATGATTCTGGACATGGAAATGCTAAGAAACTCAGACACACACAAAAAAAATGAATTTAAGAAGGTCACACAATATAAAAGATCAATATAAAAATTTTGTTTGCATTTTCAATATTATTATATATCAGCAATGAACAATGTGAACATGAAATTAAAAACACTATTCTATTCACAAGTTTCAAAAGTAGAATGTTTTAGAATATATTTAACAGCAGTCGGTTAAGCGTCCGACTTCAGCCAGGTCACGATCTCACGGTCCATGAGTTCGAACCCCGTGTCGGGCTCTGGGCTGATGGCTCAGAGCCTGGAGCATCTTTCCGATTCCGTGTCTCCCTCTCTCTCTGCCCCTCCCCCGTTCATGCTCTGTTTTTCTCTGTCCCAAAAATAAATAAAAACGTTGGAAAAAAAAAATCAGAGGGAGAGGGAAGATGGCAGCGTAGGAGGACACTGGGCTCACCGCGCGTCCTGCTGATCACTTAGATTCCACCTACACCTGCCTAAATAACCCAGAAAACCACCAGAGGATTAGCAGAACGGAGTCGCCGGAGCCAAGCGCAGACAAGAGGCCCACGGAAGAGGGTAGGAAGGGCGGCGAGGCGGTGCTCACTCCACAGACTGGCCGGAGGGAGACGGGGTGGAGGGGCGGCTCGCCAGCCAAGCAGAGCCCCCGAGTCTGGCTTGCAAAAAGCGGAGGGGCCTGATGGACTGTGTTCCCACAGCAAGCGCGACTTAGCGTCTGGGAGGTCATAAGTTAACAGCTCTGCTCAGAAAGCTGGAAGGCTGGAGGACAAAGAGAAGGAGAGCTGCTGAGCCGCGGACAACAGAGCTCAGTTTGGTGGGGAAGAAAGGCGCTCGCCAGCGCCATCTCCCCCGCCCATCCCCCAGCCAAAATCCCAAAGAGAACCAGTTCCTGCCAGGGAACTTGCTCGCTCCGCGCAAATACCCAACTCTGCGCTTCTGCGGAGCCAAACCTCCGGCAGCGGATCTGACTCCCTCCTGCTGCCACAGGGCCCCTCCTGAAGTGGATCATCTAAGGAGAAGCAAGCTAAGCCTGCCCCTCCTGCCCCTGTGCACCTTGCCTACCCACCCCAGCTAAGACGCCAGATCCCCAGCATCACAAGCCTGGCAGTGTGCAAGTAGCCCAGACAGGCCACCCCACCCCACAGTGAATCCCGCCCCTAGGAGAGGGGAAGAGAAGGCACGCACCAGTCTGACTGTGGCCCCAGTGGTGGGCTGGGGGCAGACATCAGGTCTGACTGCGGCTCCGCCCACAAACTCCAGTTATACACCACAGCACAGGGGAAGTGCCCTGCAGGTCCTCACCATGCCAGGGACTATCCAAAATGACCAAGCGGAAGAATTCCCCTCAGAAGAATCTCCAGGAAATAACAACAGCTAATGAGCTGATCAAAAAGGATTTAAATAATATAACAGAAAGTGAATTTAGAATAATAGTCATAAAATTAATTGCTGGGCTTGAAAACAGTATAGCTGACAGCAGAGAATCTCTTGCTAC
>NW_024413891.1:0-2462 GCF_014898765.1 Herpailurus yagouaroundi | reverse complement strand
AAAAAATAACAATACAAAAAAGATCAAAAGGATTTAAATGATTTAACTAACATTGATTAACAGATTTGACATACTGAATTTATATAGGACCCAGCAACTACAAGAGTACAAATCCATAAGGAGCATATTAAAAAACTTGACCATATACTGAGCTATAAAGAACAACAAAACCAAAGGCTGGAAATCATGCAGATCATGTTCTCTGACTATGATGCAATTAATCTAAAAATTGGTAAAAATAAAACAACAAAAACAAAAAAAACTCAGAAAATCTCTAATTGTTTAGATAATGAGAAATACATTTATAAGTAACCCACAAGCCATATAAGAAATCATAAGAAAATAGAATTTAGAAAAATATTTTGAACTGAACAATAATGTAAATGCTGCACTTGGGGACACATTAAAGCAGTTTTTACAGGGAATTTTATAACCCTAAGTAATAGACCAGAAAAGAAAAAAACCTGATGATCAATGGTTGAATCATCTATTTCAAGAAGTTAGAAAAAGCATGACAAAATAAACCAACAGTAAGTAGAAAGAAAGAAACAATAAATATAAGAGCAGAAATTAATGAAGTAGGAAATAGTATATAAGAGAGAGGATCAATAAAACCAAAAGGTAGTTTGTTGGAAAGACTAATAAAATTGACAAACCTCTGGTGAGATTGAGTGCATGTGTGGGAGAGAGGTTGGTATGGGGGGAGAGCACAGGAAAATAAAGGTACAAATAACTAATGTTAGGAATGACAAAGGAGCCATCGCTACATATCTTGCATACATTAATATACAAGAAGATTTCATAAACAATTATAAGTCAATAAATTTGAAAAGTTAGATTGGGTAATTTCCCAGAAAAATATAACAAAACTGATTCAAAGAGAAAAAGTAAACTTGAATAGTGCTATACTACTAAAGAAATTGAATCAGTAGTCAGAATATCCTTGTAAGAAAACTCTTGGCACAGATGGATTTACCAGCAAGGTCTGTCAAACATTTGATATTGAAATAATTCCAGAATGAGACAAACTCTTTTAGAAAATAGAAAAGGAGTAACATTTCTCCAACTCATTATCAGAAACTAACATACTTTTGATACCAACACTGGACTAGGACAAGAAAATTGGACAAGAAATTACCAGACATTTCACACATGAAAATAGGTACAAAAATCTGAAGCCAAATGTGGCAAGCCAAATCTAGTCACATATAAAAAGGATCAAGACCAAATTGTATTTATCGCAGAAATACAAAGTTGAATTACGTTAGAAATACAATTAATATAATTTGCCACATTAATGGGATAATGTAGAAAAATTGTATTATTGTCCCAAAAGATACAGAAAACTATTTGATAACATTAAAAATCCATTTATAATAGTATAAAAAAATCTCTTAAAGTAGGAATAAAACAATATTTAATCTGATAATGAATATGTACAAAAACCACTGCATTCTTAATTGTGAAACATTGGAAAGGATCTCTTTTGAGATCAAGAATAAAACAATACCTGCTATCACTTTTTTTTTAATTAAAATTTTTTTTTAACATTTATTTATTTTTGAGAGATGGTGAGAAAAGAGTGTGAGCAACGGAGGGGTAGAGAGAGAGGGAGATACAGAATCAGAAGCAGGCTCCAGGCTCTGAGCTGTCAGCACAGAGCCCAACACAGGGCTCAAACCCACGGGGCTCAAACCCACGGACCTGAGCCGAAGTTGGATGCTTAACAGACTGAGCCACCCAGGTGTCCCTACCTGCTATCACTTCTAATCAGTTTTGTACTGAAAATCCTAGGAAGTACAGTAAGGCAAGGAAAGTAATAGATGATATAAATATCAGAAAGGAAGAAATAAAACTATCACTAGTCTCAGATGACACGACTGTGTAAGTACAAAACCTGAAAGAATCTACTGATAAATTAGTAGAATTAACAATAGCATTTAGGAAGTTTACTGCAGAAAATATTAATGTACAAAAATAAATTGTAGTTCTAGATAATAGCAACAGTTAATTAGATGAAATAAGACTGCAAATATCATATCAAGTGCCAAGGATCATGCCTATCAAAAGACGGTCAAGTAAGGATGGCCACCATGGAGAAAATGTTAGCATTTTATTGAAAGACAGCAAAGAAGACATAAATGATTGGAGAGTGTTACAATGTTCATAGGATGGAAAACATGATTTGGTGAAGATACCCATTCTTTTTTTTTTTTAATTAATTTTTTTAAATTTACCTTCAAGTTAGTTAGCATATATGTTAACATATATGTTAGCAACAATGATTTCAGGAGTAGATTCCTTAATGCCCCTTATCTATTTAGCCCTTACCCCCCCACACAACCCCTCCAGTAACCCTCTGTTTGTTCTCCATATTTGTCTGTTTTGTCCCCCGCCCTGTTTTTATATTATTTTTGCTTCCCTTCTCTAATGCTCATGTTTTGTATCTTAAAGTCCTCATA
>NW_024413890.1:0-1238 GCF_014898765.1 Herpailurus yagouaroundi | reverse complement strand
TGAGCTGAAAGCCGGAGGCGGACGCTAAACTGACTGAACCACCCAGGTGCCCCTATTTTATTTTATTTTATTTTTTTAAAAATTTTTTTTTTCAACGTTTATTTATTTTTGGGACAGAGAGAGACAGAGCATGAACGGGGGAGGGGCAGAGAGAGAGGGAGATACAGAATCAGAAACAGGCTCCAGGCTCCGAGCCATCAGCCCAGAGCCCGACGCGGGGCTCGAACTCACGGAGCGCAAGATCGTGACCTGGCTGAAGTCGGACGCTCAACCGACTGCGCCACCCAGGCGCCCCCCTATTTTATTTTTTTAAGTAGCCTCTATACCCAACGTGGGGCTTAAACTCATGACCCTGAGATCAAGAGTCGCATGCTCCACCCACTGAGCCAGCCAGGCACCCCTCATTTAGTTTATATTTTAGACTCCAGCTGCATGGAGGCAGAGTAATCATAATCCCTGGCTCATGACACACGTTCACGGTGGGCCCAGGAATGGCCGAACTACCATTTTTGTGCAGTAAGTTCTGCAAACCCATCAGCAGCCCTAAAACCAGCATCTGTGATGGTAACTTACCTGGTCACACCTCTCCCACTCTCCTTCCCCAGCCAGAGATAATCTCACCATTCCCCTGCTCTCTCTCTCTCTCTCTTTTTTACAGTTTTGTACCTCTGTGTGTTTCTAAAAAGTATGTGTTCATTATCATTTCTTTTTACTTTATTAAAAGGATATCATGCTATAGCTAACCTGTTGCGATTTATTTCCCCTTCTGTATCACACTGCCAAGATTCACGCGTGCTATCGCCTAATGCCGCAAAAACCCTCCCTTTGACTCTCTATAATATTTTCTGCTGTGAATATGCCGTACTTTATTAATTCAGTTAATGGACATTTGTGTTTTTTCCAAGTTTTTTCCTGTAGTGAACAGGACTTCCAGGAACATTTTTCTGCAGGTCCCCTGTCAATCACAGATAAGCATTTCTTTTATACACACACTTGGTGCGCTATGGAGCATCTTGGTGGGGAATAGCTAGATTTGGGGTGTGTAACTAACTGTTCAACTTCACAGAATGCCAGACTGTTTTTCCAAAGTGGTGGTACCGGGGTGCCTGGGTGGCTCAGTCCATTAAGCGTCTGACTCTCGGTTTTGACTCTGGTCACGATCTCACGGTTTGTGAGTTCAAGCCCCACATTGGGCTCTGCACTGACAGTGCAGAGCCTGCTTGGGATTCTCTCTCCCT
>NW_024413889.1:0-1837 GCF_014898765.1 Herpailurus yagouaroundi | reverse complement strand
GTTTGGGAAGACCTTTATCTCTCCTTCGATTCTAAATGACAGGCTTGCTGGATAAAGGATTCTCGGCTGCATATTTTTTCTGTCTAGCACACTGAAAATCTCGTGCCAACTCTTTCTGGCCTGCCAAGTTTCAAAAGAGAGATCAGTCACGAGTCTTATAGGTCTCCCTTTATATGTGAGGGCACGTTTACCCCTTGCTGCTTTCAGAATTTTCTCTTTATCCTTGTATTTTGCCAGTTTCACTATGATATGTCCTGCAGAAGATCGATTCAAGTTACGTCTGAAGGGAGTTCTCTGTGCCTCTTGGATTTCAATGCCTTTTTCCTTCCCCACTTCAGGGAAGTTCTCAGCTATTATTTCTTCAAGTACCCCTTCAGCACCTTTCCCTCTCTCTTCCTCCTCTGGGATACCAATGATGCGTATATTATTTCTTTTTAGTGTATCACTTAGTTCTCTAATTTTCCCCTCATACTCCTGGATTTTTTTATCTCTCTTTTTCTCAGCTTCCTCTTTTTCCATAACTTTATCTTCTAGTTCACCTATTCTCTCCTCTGCCTCTTCAATCCGAGCTGTGGTGGTTTCCATTTTGTTATGCATTTCATTTAAAGCGTTTTTCAGCTCCTCGTGACTGTTCCTTAGTCCCTTGATCTCTGTAGCAAGAGATTCTGCTGTCAGCTATACTGTTTTCAAGCCCAGCGATTAATTTTATGACTATTATTCTAAATTCACTTTCTGTTATATTATTTAAATCCTTTTTGATCAGCTCATTAGCTGTTGTTATTTCCTGGAGATTCTTCTGAGGGGAATTCTTCCGCTTGGTCATTTTGGATAGTCCCTGGCGTGGTGAGGACCTGCAGGGCACTTCCCCTGTGCTGTGGTGTATAACTGGAGTTGGTGGGCGGAGCCGCAGTCAGACCTGATGTCTGCCCCCAGCCCACCGCTGGGGCCACAGTCAGACTGGTGCGTGCCTTCTCTTCCCCTCTCCTAGGGGCGGGATTCACTGTGGGGTGGGGTGGCCCGTCTGGGCTACTTGCACACTGCCAGGCTTGTGATGCTGGGGATCTGGCGTCTTAGCTGGGGTGGGTAGGCAAGGTGCACAGGGGCAGGAGGGGCAGGCTTAGCTTGCTTCTCCTTAGGTGATCCACTTCAGGAGGGGCCCTGTGGCAGCAGGAGGGAGTCAGATCCGCTGCCGGAGGTTTGGCTCCGCAGAAGCGCAGAGTTGGGTGTTTGCGCTGAGCGAGCAAGTTCCCTGGCAGGAACTGGTTCTCTTTGGGATTTTGACTGGGGGATGGGCGGGGGAGATGGCGCTGGCGAGCGCCTTTGTTCCCCACCAAACTGAGCTCTGTTGTCAGGGGGCTCAGCAGCTCTCCTTCCCTTTGTCCTCCAGCCTTCCCGCTTTCTGAGCAGAGCTGTTAACTTATGACCTCCCAGACGCTAAGTCGCGCTTGCTGTCGGAACACAGTCTGTCAGGCCCCTCCGCTTTTTGCAGGCCAGACTCTGGCCGGCGAGCCGCCCTTCCTCCCCGGCTCCCTCCCGCCAGTCCGTGGAGCGCGCACCGCCTCGCTGCTCTTCCTACCCTCTTCCGTGGGCCTCTCGTCTGCGCTTGGCTCCGGCGACTCCGTTCTGCTAATCCTCTGGTGGTTTTCTGGGTTATTTAGGCAGGTGTAGGTGGAATCTAAGTGATCAGCAGGACGCGCGGTGAGCCCAGCGTCCTCCTACGCCGCCATCTTCCCTGGTCTCCTTCTCCATTTCTTTACTTTCATCCTATGTGTGTCTTTCAAAGGAAAACCGAGTCTCTTCTAGGCAGTATATAGTTTGGTTTTGTGTTTCTGGTTGT
>NW_024413888.1:0-18043 GCF_014898765.1 Herpailurus yagouaroundi | reverse complement strand
TGTATTGTGAAATTAACGTAGTGGGTTGTGACTATCGCTAAATTAACTAGACGGAAGCAGAATAGAAAATATCTGATTGCATTGCATTTGGTAAGTATTAGTATGTTTTACCAAAATTGTATTTCATGTATAAATAAATACATGAGTGCTTTTATGTGTAATAAGTGTGTGTATGCCTCCTTGTGATTTCCAAGGCACGATACAAATTGTATTTCTTTCTGGGGTCTCTGTCAAAATCTTTGCCATAGTTTTTTATTTCAATGTAATCCCAATAGTTTATTTTAGCTTCAAATCCCTTGCCTCAGGAGACATATCTAGAAATATGTTGCTATGGCTGGTTTCACAGAAATTACTGTCTGTGCTCTCTTCTAGTATTTTTATGGTTTCAGATCTCACATTTGGATCCTTAATTCACTTTGAATTTATGTTTGTGCATGGTGAAAGAAAGTGGTCCAGTTTCATTCTTTTGCATGTTGCTGTCCACTTTTCCTAACACCATTTGTTGAACATCCTGTATGTTTTCCCATTGGATATTCTTTCCTGTTTTGTCAAAGATTAATGGACCATATACTTGTGGGTTTATTTCTGGTTTCTATTCTGTTCCTGTCATCTATATGTCTATTTTTGTGCCAGCACCATACTGTTTTGATTACTGCAGCTTTGTAACATAACTTGAAGTCTGAAACTGTGATACATCCATCTTTGCTTTTGTCTTTAAGATTGCTTTGGCACTTGGGGTCATTTGTGTTTCCATAGAAATTTTAGGATTGTTTGCTCTAGTTCTGTGAAAAAAAAATGATTGTATTTTGATAGAGATTGCATTAAATGTGTAAATTGCTTTGGGTAGTATAGAACCTTCAACAATATTAGACACTGTCCTAGAGAATCTCTTGGCATGTGTCAAAGGAGATATGCACAATTGTTCACTGCAGCGTTGATCAGTCCCTAGGAAAAAGGCTGAATAGCTTGCACAGAGAGTCTCCTATAATTCATCTAATCATAAAGATCCTTTTTCAAATAGTTGCCCTTTTGTGAACATTCACACGGGTCACAAATATTCTCAAATTATGGGCCCATTTGGAAGTTCCACCCACATACCTCCTCCTCATAATCGTTTCAACATTCTGCCAGTCTTATTCTATCTCCAAATCATTAACCATCTCCCTATACATCAGTGAAAATCCGGACTTCAGCCCTCTGTATTTTTCAGGAAAATGGGTGGGAAGTGTGATGCATATATCAAAGTTCTCACTCTGGATTTTCTTTTCTCCACTCTACTTAGGTCTGTATCTAATTAGTACTGTATTATTACATCAATCCATTTCCATGTGGTTCCAGTACATCCTGTAGAGCCCATCATTAAGCGAGACTAGAGAGTCTTTCTCCTCATTCACCAGATCATGAGAAACTCCCAATGAACTTACACATGTGAGTTGAGGAACAGGTAGCAGCCGAGAGAGGAATAAAATTCCAGTTTTGCATATAAATTTGTTTTTGGTGACAGAGTCCTCCTGGCTATTCTAGACTTAATGGTTTTGTGGATTAGTCACTACCCAGTGTATGCTGGGGAGATGAAGTCACACAATCATCTGTTTTCCTATTGTCAGTCTCTACCAGGGCCATTAGAAAGCTGGGAGTATTTTTTCAAAAAGACAATAGCTACTTGTTCATGGAGACATCGATTTGCTCTAATCTGAGGGTCTACTTATATGATTCTCTTATCAGGGATTACTGCAGACTCCATATGGAACTATGATCTGTTATACACACTTCAAGCACCATTCGATTTCTTGGGTCATAAGGGCTTGGTAGCAGAGCTGCTTGAATTACAGTGTAAGACAATCAGAGAGCCTTTATTTGTTCTGGGACCCAGTCAGTATTGGCTGTTTTCCTTGTAACCTACAAAATGGCTTAGATCGGGGTACCAAAATATGGAAAATTTTATCTTCAAAATCCAAACTGGCCTAGCAAGCGTTGTGCCTCATTACTGGTAGACGATGAAAATTGAAGGTAATTGTCCTCCAAATTGGAGGGAATTACTTGACATATCTAAAACGACAGGCCCCTTAGCAATTTCACAAAGGTAGCATGACCTTGTAATTTCAAGGGATTTAACTCCAAGCCTCTAGAACTTCATGAGTTTTTCCAAGGTATCAAGGGTAGTTGTTCCTTCTTCCTCTCTGGATTCTATCAGCATGATGGCATCAACAATGGACTAGCATAATTTCTATTGGATGGTAGTGTAGTTAAAATCTCCAAAGACTAAACTGGTGCTGAGCTTAAGACATCATATATCTCTGGAAAAGAGAGTATTTGCATAGAATTTTCTTTTTTATTAAATAAAATTTGTTGTCAAATTGGCTAGCATACAGTGTGTAAAGTGTGCTCTTGGTTTTTGGGATAGATTCCCATGCTTCATCGCTTACATACAACACCCAGTGCTCATCCCAACAAGTGCCCTTCTCAATGCTCATCACCCATATTCCCCTCTCCCCCACCCCCATCCACCTTGAGTTTGTTCTCTATGTTAAAGAGTCTCTTATGGTTTGCCTCCCTCCCTCTCTGTTTGTAACTACTTTTTTCCCCGTCCCTCCCCTCATGGTCTTCTGTTAAGTCTCACAAGACCCACATATGAGTGAAAACATAATATCTGTCCTTCTATGACTGACTTATTTCACTCAACATAATACCATTCAGTTCCATGCATGTTGCTGCAAATGGCATGATTTCATTCTTTCTAATTGCCAACTAGTATTCCATTGTATATATAAACCACATCTTCATTATCCATTCATCAGTTGATGGGCATTTAGGCTCTTTCCATAATTCGGCTATTGTTGAAAGTGCTGCTATAAACATTGGGGTACATGTGCCCCTATGAATCAGCACTCCTGTATCCTTTGGATAAATTCCTAGTAGTGCCATTACTGGGTTGTAGGGTAGTTCTATTTTTAATTTTTTGAGGAACCTCCACACTGTTTTCCTGAGTGGCTGCATCAGTTTGCATTCCCACCAACAGTGCAAGAGGGTTCCCATTTCTCCACATCCTCACCAACATCAGCTGTTTCCTGAGTTGTTAATTTTAGCCACTCCGACCAGCATGAGGTGGTATCTCAGTGTGCTTTTGCGTTGTATTTCCCTGATGATGAGTGATGTCGAGCATCATTTCATGTGTCTGTTGGCCGTCTGGATGTCTTCTTCGGAAAAGTGTCTATTCATATCTTCTGCCCATTTCTTAACTGGATTATTTGTTTTTCAGGTGTTGAGTTTGGTATGTTCTTTAAAGATTTTTGATACTAACTCTTTATCCGATAAGTCATTTGCAAATATCTTTTCCAATTCCATCGAATGCCTTTTGGTTTTGTTAATTGTTTCCTTTGCAATGCAGAAGCTTTTATCTTGATGAGGTCCCAATATTTCATTTTTTCTTGTAATTCCCTTGCGTTTGGAGATGTGTCGAGCAAGAAATCGCTGCGGCTGAGGTCAAAGAGACTGTTGCCTGCTTTCTCCTCTAGGGTTTTCATGGTTTCCTGTCTCACATTCTGGTCTTTCATCCTAAATGTGAGTTTATTTTTGTGTTTTAAGTTTATTTTTGTGTATTGTGTAAGCAAGTGGTCTAGTTTCATTCTTATGCATGTTGCTGTCCAGTTCTCCAGCACCATTTGTTAAAGAGAATATCTTTCTTCCATTGGATACACTTTCCTGCTTTGTCAAAGATTAATTGGCCATTTGTGGGTGCAATTCTGGGGTCTCTATCCTATTTCATTGGTCTATGTGTCTGTTTTTGTGTCAATACCATACTGCCTTGATGATTACAGCTTTGTAGTAGAGGCTAAAGTCTGGGATTGTGATGTCTCCTGCTTTGGTTTTCTTCTTCAGTATTACTTTGGCTTTTTGGGGTCTTTTGTGGCTCCATACAAATCTTAGAATTGTTTATTCTACCTTTGATAAGAACTCTGGTACAATTTTGATTGGGAATGCATTGAATGTGTAGATAGCTTTGGGTAGTATTGACATTTTAACAATATTTATTCTTCCAATCCATGAGCACGGAATGTTTTTCCATTTCTTTGTGTCCTCTTCAATTTTCTTCATAAGCTTTCTAGAGTTTTCAGCATACAGGTCTTTTACATCTTTGGTTAGGTTTATTCCTAGGTGTTTTAAGATTCTTGATGCAACTGTAAATGGGATCAATTTCTTGATTTCTCTTTCTATTGCTTCATTATTGGTGTATAAAAATGCAACCTGTTTCTATACATTGATTTTGTACCCTGAATTTTGCTGAATTCATGTATCAGTTCTAGCAGTCTATTGGTGGAGTCTGTTGGGTTTTCCGTGTAGAGTATCATGTCATCTGTGACAAGTGAAAGTTTGACTTCTTCTTTGCCAATTTTGATGCCTTTTATTTCACTTTGTAGTCTGATTGCTGATGCTAGTCCTTCCCACAGTATGTTAAACAGCAGAGGTGAGAGTGGACATCCCTGTCGTGTTCCTGATCTCAGGGGGAAAGCTCTCAGGTTTTCCTCATTGAGGATGATAGCGTGGGTTTTTCATAAATGGCTTTTATGATGTTTAAGTATGTTCCTTCTACCCTGACTTTCTTGAGGGTTTTTATTAAGAAAGGATGCTGAATTTTGTCAAATGCTTTTTCTGCATCGATTGACAGCTTCATATGGTTCTTATCCTTTCTTTTATTAATGTGATGTATTACACTGATTGATTTGCAAATATTAACCAGCCCTGCATCCCAGGAATGAATCCCACTTGATCATGGTGAATAATTCTTTTTGTATGCTGTTGAATTCAGTTCACTAGTATCTTGTTGAGAATTTTTACATCCAGGCTCATCAGGGATATTGGCCTGTAATTTTCCTTTTTTGTTGGGTATCTGTCTTGTTTGGGAATCAAGGTTATGCTGGTTTCATACAATGAGTCTGGAAGTTTTCCTTCCGTTTGTATTTTTTGGAACAGCTTGAGAAGGATAGGTATTAAATCCGCTCTGAATGTCTGGTAGAATTCCCCTCTGAAGCCAACTGGTCCAGGACTCTTACTTCTTCGGAGATTTTTTTTTTAATTTTTTTTTCAACGTTTATTTATTTTTGGGACAGAGAGAGACAGAGCATGAACGGGGGAGGGGCAGAGAGAGAGGGAGACACAGAATCGGAAACAGGCTCCAGGCTCTGAGCCATCAGCCCAGAACCTGACTCTGGGCTCAAACTCACGGACCGCGAGATCGTAACCTGGCTGAAGTCGGATGCTTAACTGACTGCGCCACCCAGGCACCCCTTGGGAGATTTTTAATAACTGATTCAAGTTCCTCACTAGTTATGCTTCTATTCAAATTTTCTGTTTCTTCCCATTTGAGTTTTGGTAGGGTGTGGGTGTCTAGGAATTTGTCCATTTCTTCCAGGTTGTCCAGTTTGTTGGACTATAATTTTTCATAGTAGTCTCTGATAATTGCTTGTATTTCTGAAGGGATTTGTTGTGAGAAGTCCATTTTCATTCGTGATTTTATCTACTTGGGTCCTCTCTCTTTCCTTCTTGAGAAGTCTGGCTAGGGGTTTATCAATTTTGTTTATTTTTTCAAAAAACCAACTCTTAGTTTCATTGATCTGTTGTACTGTTTTTGTTTTTTTGTTTTTTGGATTTGATATTGTTTATTTCTGCTCTGATCTTTATTATTTCTATTCTTCTACTGGATTTGGGGTTTCTTTGCTGTTCTGCTTAGAAGCAGAAATATATTTCCTTTAGGTGTGCTGTTAAATTTTGTATTGGGGATTTTTCTTGTCTCCTGAGATAGGCCTGTATCACAGTGTATTTTCCTCTTAGGAATGTAGCCTTTGCTGCATCCCAAAAGGTTTGGGCTGTTGTGTTTCCATTTTCATTTGTTTCCATATATTTTTTAAACTTCTTCTCTAATTGCCTGGTTGACCCATTCATTCTTTAGTAGGATGTTCTTTAACCTCCATGCTTTTGGAGGTTTTCCAGACTTTTTCCTGTGGTTGGTTTCAAGTTTCATAGCATTGTGATCTGAAAGTGTGCATGGTATGATCTCAATTCTTTTATATTTATTGAGGGCTGTTTTGTGACCCAGTATGTGATCTATCTTGGAGAATGTTCCATGTGCACTCGAGAAGAATGTGTACTCTGCTGCTTTAGGATGAAAAGTTCCAAATATATCTGTCAAGTCCATCTGGTCAGTTGTATCATTCAAGGATATTGTTTCCTTATTGATTTTCTATCTAGATGATCTGTCCATTGTTGTAAATGGGGTATTAAAATCCCCTGCAATTACCACATTCTTACCAATAAGATTGCTTAAGTTTGTGATTAATTGTTTTATATATTTGGGTTCTATCGAATGGGTGCATAAATATTTATAATTGTTAGCTCTTCATGGATAGACCCAGCAATTATGGTATAATGCCTTTCTTCATCTCTTGTTAAAGCCTTTAGTTTAAAATCTATTTTGTCTGATAGAAGTATGACTACTCCAGGTTTCTTTTGACTTCCAGTGGTATGATAGATGGTTCTCCATTCCCTCACTTTCAAATCCTCAGGTCTAAAATGAGTCTCTTGTAGACAGCAAAAGATGGGTCTTGTTTTTTTTATCCATTCTGATACCCTATGTCCCCCTTAGGATGTCTTGTAGGGCTGGTTTAGTGGTGATGAATTCCTTCAGTTTTCGTTTGTTTGGGAAAATCTTTATCTCTCCTTCTATTCTGAATGACAGGCTTGCTGGATAAAGGATTCTTGGCTGCATATTTTTCCTATTCAGCTCATTGAAAATTTCCTGCCACTCCTTTCTGGCCTTCTGAGTTTCAGTATATATGTCTGCTACTGCCCTTATGTGTCTACCCTTCTAGGTTAAGGCCTATTTATCCCTAGCTGCTTTCAGAATTCTCTATCTTTGTATTTTGCCAGTTTCACTATGATATATCATTCAGAAGAGCGATTCAAGTTACATCTGAAGGGATTTCTGTGCCTCCTGGATTTCAATGTCTTTTCCTTCCCCAGATTGGGGAAATTCTCAGCTATGATTTGTTCAAGTACACCTTCTGTCCCTTTCTCTCTCTTCTTCTTCTGGAACTCCTATAATATGGATATTGTTCCATTTGATTAAATCACTTAGTTCTCTAATTCTTCCCTCCTGGTCCAGTTTTTTTAAAGTATTTTTCTCAGCTTCATCTTTTCCATAATTTTACATTCAATTTCACATAATTTCCCCTCTGCCTCTTCAATCTTCGCTGTCACTGCCTCTAGTTTATTTTGCACCTCATTTACAGCATTTTAAAATGCATCATGGCTATTTTTTAGTTCCTTGATCTCTGCAATAATAGATTCTCTGCTGTCTTCAATTTTTTTTCAAGCCCAGTGATTAATCTTATAACTATATTCTAAATTATTGTTCAGTTATATTGTTTATATCTGTTTTAATCAATTCTTTAGCTGTAATTTCTTCTTGGAATTTCTTTTGAGGAGAACTCTTCAGTTTTGTCATTCTGGCTACTTTTCTATTCCTTATGTGTTTTAAAAGCTTGTTATGTGCCCTGCACCTGTGAGCACTACTGTATTAAAGAGGGGTCATACACTGTCCAGGGCCTAGTTCTTCAGGAGGTGTTCTTTTGGAGAGTGTTACTTGCTCTCTGTTTTTGTGACTTTGGTTACTTTATCTCCCTACTCATATTTATGTTTTGGACCTTCCACCAGGTATGCTTTGATTTCTTTGTTGAAGTAGCACTGGAAGGTAAAACAAACAAGCAAACAAAAAAACCAAACAAATAGAAAACCAAAACAAGCAAACACACAAACAAATGGAAAAAAAGACCAAAACCAAAAAAATAGAAACACCAGCTACAAGTAAACAACAGGGTGGAGGCAGTGCTGATGGAAGAGGCCTTATCCCATACAAAGGGCTGGGTAAAAGAGAAGAAAATGAGAATTGACCAGACAGAGAAACTATATGGCTTAATCCAGAAGGAGAGAAAGGAAAATAAAGAAGGAGGCAGGGAAAAAGAAAAGAAAAGGAAATTTACCAGAGAAACTATATGGCTTAATCCAGAGGGAGAGAGAAAGGAAACTAAAGAGGAGGTGTAGAACATGTATCAAGAGAATAGATTAAGTATGTCTGCCCAAACAAACCAACAACCAGAGTAACCAGACTAAAGGAAGGAAGAAATAACAAGGAAAAAAGGAAGGAAGACTATATCTATGTAATAAAAATTGTCTGAGAATTAAATCAGGCAACGCAACATTGCTGGTCTGGAGGAGAGACTGGTGCATCAGCATCAATCCTGCTCCAGTAGGTATGCATTTATCAGACACGGAGGGGTATGATTTGATGTAGGCAGGTCCTGTCTCCACTTTGGCCCCGCACTCCATTCCCTGAGGCCCCACCTTGGTTGTGATGGGGAAAAAAATTGTGACACCCCAGTCTCTCCTTCACGTACTGGGTATCTGAAACCACTCTTTTCAAGCCGTCTTCACTGTGCTGCCAGTGCAAATGAGTCAGTTTGTCATGCTCCACAGACTCCAGTGCCTCCCTGGCACTTGGCTGGGATTTATACCCCTATGTTTTATTGCAAATGATATATCGGATAAAGGGCTAGTATCCGAAACCTTTAAGAACCCCACCCAAAAGACAAATAATCCATTGAAGAAATAGTCAGAAGACATGAATAGACACTTTCCCAAAGAACACATCCAGATGGTCAACAGACACATGAAATGATGTGCAATGTCACTCCTCATCAGGGAAATACAAATCAAAACCACACTGAGATACCACTTCATGCCAGTCAGAGTGGATAAAATGAACAAGTCAGGAGACTAGATGCTGGCAAGGATGTGGAGAAATGGGAACCCACTTGCACTGTTGGTGGGAATGCAAACTGATGCAGCCACTCTGGAAAACAGTGTGGAGGTTCCTCAAAAAGTAAAAATAGAAATACTCTATGACCCAACAAGCACTGCTAGGAATTTACCCAATACAGGATACAGGAGTGCTGATGCATAGGGGCACATATTCCCCAATGTTTATAGCAGCACTCTCAACAATAGCCAAATTACAGAAAGAGCCTGAATGTCCATGAACTGACGAATGGATAAAGAAGATGTGGTTTATAGGGGCGCCTGGGTGGCTCAGTAGGTTAAGCGTCCGACTTCAGCTCAGGTCACAATCTCATGGTCCGTGAGTTCAAGCCCTGCGTCGGGCTCTGGGCTAATGGCTCAGAGCCTGGAGCCTGCTTCTGATTCTGTGTCTCCCTCTCTCTCTCTCTGACCCTCCCCTGTTCATGCTCTGTCTCTCTCTGTCTCAAAAATAAATAAACGTTAAAAAAAAAAAGAAGATGTGGTTTATATATACAATGGAATACTACTTGGCAATGGGAAAGAATGAAATCTGGCCATTTGCAGCAATGTGGATGGAACTGCAGGGTATTATGCTAAGTAAAATAAGTCAGTCAGAGAGAGACAGATACCATAAGTTTTCAGTCATATGTGGATCTTGAGAAACTTAACAGACCATTGGGGAGGGAAAGGGGGAAAAAAGTTATGGAGAGGGAGAGAGGCAAACCATAAGAGACTCCTGGATACCAAGAAAAACTGAAGCTTTATGGGGGATGGGGGAGAGGGGAAAGTGGCTGATGGGCATTGAGGAGGGCACTTGTTGGGATGAATGTTGGGTGTTGTATGGAAGCCAATTTGACAATAAATTATATTTAAAAAAATAAAAAAAATAATAAATAAACCCCTATGTCTTAAAGAGTCCTGCTCTGTGTGCCCTGCTTCTGGGGAAGAGCCATCCCACCAGCTCACATAGTTCCACACGCGATTTGTCCCACTTTACTGACTCCCGCGCCTCCCTGGCACTCGGCATCAGGGATTAAACCATGATGTCTTTAAGGTTCCCACTCCATCCACCCTGGTTTTAGGGATGTACTACTCTTTGAGTGGATCTATACCTTCTTCCAACAGCACTCCAGGGAGGTGATTGCCTTCTCCCACTGTGGACTGCACCTCTGAACTAGTTACCAAGCACGGGACTGGATCCCCTCCTCCCCAGTTTCACAAAATGGGCAGCCATCCGCAGTCCAGAGAAAGTCCCACAGTTAGAAAATGGATCCTGTTCTGTCACGGTCCCTGGTTTCTCTCTCTCTTTTTTTTAATTTTATTTTTTATTCTTTAAAATTTACATCCAAGTTAGTTAGCATATAGTGCAACAATGATTTCAGGAGTAGATTCCTTAGTGCCCCTTACTTAACCATTTAGCCCATCCCCCCTCCCACAACCCCTCCAATAACCCTCAGTTTGTTCTCCATATTTATGAGTCTCTTTGTTTTGTCCCCCTCCCTGGTTTTATATATTTTTTTGTTTCCCTTCCCTTATGTTCATCTGTTTTGTCTCTTAAAATCCTCATATGAGTGAAGTCATATGATTTTTGTCTTTCTCTGACTGACCAATTTCACTTAACATAATACCCTTCAGTTCCATCCACATAGTTGCAAATGGCAAGATTTCATTCTTTTTGATTGCCGAGTAAGACTCCATTGTAAATATATACCACATCTCTTTTATCCATTCATCCATTGATAGACATTTGGGCTCTTTCCATACTTTGGCTATTATTGATAGTGCTGTTATAAACATGGGGGTGCTCACAAAAGGCTCTGAATAGCCAAAGTAATTTTGAAGAAGAAGACCAAAGCAGGAGGCATCACAATCTCAGACTTTAGCCTCTACTACAAAGCGGTAATCATCAAGACAGCATGGTATTGGCACAAAAACAGACACATAGACCAATGGAATAGAATAGAAACCCCAGAACTAGACCCACAAACATATGGCCAACTAATCTTTGACAAAACAGGAAAGAATATCCAATGGAAAAAAGGCAGTCTCTTTAACAAATGGTGCTGGGAGAACTGGACAGCAACATGCAGAAGATTGAAACTAGACCACTTTCTCACACCATTCACAAAAATAAACTCAAAACAGATAAAGGACCTGAATGTGAGACAGGAAACCATCAAAACCCTAGAGGAGCAAGCAGGAAAAGACCTCTCTGACCTCAGCCGTCGCAATCTCTTACTTGACACATCCCCAAAGGCAAGGGAATTAAAAGCAAAAATGAACTACTGGGACCTTATGAAGATAAAAAGCTTCTGCACAGCAAAGGAAACAACCAACAAAATTAAAAGGCAACCAACGGAATGGGAAAAGATATTTGCAAATGACATATCGGACAAAGGGCTAGTATCCAAAATCTATAAAGAGCTCACCAAACTCCACACCCGAAAAACAAATAACCCAGTGAAGAAATGGGCAGAAAACATGAATAGACACTTCTCCAAAGAAGACATCCAGATGGCCAACTGGCACATGAAAAGATGTTCAGCGTCGCTCCTCATCAGGGAAATACAAATCAAAACCACACTCAGATATCACCTCACGCCAGTCAGAGTGGCCAAAATGAACAAATCAGGAGACTATAGATGCTGGCGAGGATGTGGAGAAACGGGAACCCTCTTGCACTGTTGGTGGGAATGCAAATTGGTGCAGCCACTCTGGAAAACAGTGTGGAGGTTCCTCAGAAAATTAAAAATAGATCTACCTTATGACCCAGCAATAGCACTGCTAGTAATTTACCCAAGGGATACAGGAGTACTGATGCATAGGGGCACTTGTACCCCAATGTTCATAGCAGCACTCTCAACAATAGCCAAATTATGGAAAGAGCCTAAATGTCCATCAACTGATGAATGGGTAAAGAAATTGTGGTTTATATACACAATGGAGTACTACGTGGCAATGAGAAAGAATGAAATATGGCCCTTTGTAGCAACATGGATGGAACTGGAGTGTGATGCTAAGTGAAATAAGCCATACAGAGAAAGACAGATACCATATGTTTTCACTCTTATGTGGATTCTGAGAAATTTAGCAGAAACCCATGGGGGACGGGAAGAAAAAAAAAAAAAAAGAGGTTAGAGTGGGAGAGAGCCAAAGCATAAGAGACTGTTAAAAACTGAGAACAAACTGAGGGTTGATGGGGGTGGGAGGGAGGGGAGGGTGGGTGATGGGTATTGAGGAGGGCACCTTTTGGGATGAGCACTGGGTGTTGTATGGAAACCAGTTTGACAATAAATTTCATATATTGAAAAAAAAATAAACATGGGGGTGCATGTGTCCCTTCAAAACAGCACACCTGTATCCCGTGGATAAATGCTTAGTAGTGCAATTGTTGGGTAGTAGGGTAGTTCTATTTTTAGTTTTTTGAGGAACCTCCATACTGTTTTTCAGAGTGGCTGCACTAGCTTGCATTCCCACCAACAATGCAAAAGAGATCCTCTTTCTCCGAATCCTCGCCAACATCTGTTGTTGCCTGAGTTGTTAATGTTAGCCATTCTGACAGGTGTAAGGTGGTATCTCATTGTGGTTTTGATTTGTATTTCCCTGATGATGAGTGATGTTGAGCATTTTTTCATGTGTCGGTTGGCCATCTGGATGTCTTCTTTAGAGAAGTGTCTATTCATGTTGTTGCCCATTTCATCACTGGATTTTTTTTTTTTTTGGATGTTGAGTTTGATAAGTTATTTATAGATTTTGGATATTAACCCTTTATCTGGTATGTCGTCTGCAAGTATCTTCTCCCATTCTGTCAGTTACCTTTTAGTTTTGCTGATTGTTTCCTTCGCTGTGCAGGAGCTTTTTATTTTGATGAGGTCCCAGTAGTTCATTTTTGCTTTTGTTTCCCTTTCCTCTGGAGACGTGTTGAGTAAGAAGTTGCTGCGTCCAAGTTCAAAGAGGGTTTTGTCTGCTTTCTCCTCGAGGATTTTGATGGCTTCCTGTTTTACATTTAGGTCTTCTTTAATTTTGAGTTTATTTTTGCGTATGGGGTAAGAAAGTGGTCCAGGTTCATTTTTCTGCATGTCGCTGTCCACTTTTCCCAGCACCACTTGTTGAAGAGACTGTCTTTATTACATTGGATACTCTTTCCTGCTTTGACAAAGATTAGTTGGCCATACGTTTGTGGGTCTGTTTTGGGTTCTCTATTCTGTTCCATTGATCTGAGTGTCTGTTCTTGTGCCAGTATCACACTGTCTTGGTGACTACAGTTTGTAATACATCTGAATTCCGGGATTGTGATGCCTCCTGCTTTGGTTTTCTTTTTCAAGATTGCATTGGCTGTTTGGGGTCTTTTCTGGTTCCATACAAATTTTAGGATTATTTGTTCTAGCTCTGTGAAGGATGCAGGTGTTATTTTGATAGGGATTGCATTGAATATGTAGATTGCTTTGGGTAGTATCAACATTTTAACAATATTTGTTCTTCGCATCCAGGAGCATGGAATCTTTTTCCATTTTTTTGTGTCTTCTTTAATTTCTTTTGTGAGCTTTCTATAGTTTTCAGTGTATAGATTTTTCACCTCTTTGGTTAGATTTATTCCTAGGTATTTTATGGTTTTTGGTGCGACCGTAAATGGGATCAATTCCTTGATTTCTCTTTCTGTGGCTTCATTGTTGGTGTATAGGAATGCAACCGATTTCTGTGCATTGATTTTATATCCTGCAACTTTGCTGAATTCATGAATCAATTCTAGCAGTTTTTTGGTGGAATCTTTTGGGTTTTCTGTATACAGTATCGTGTCATCTGCGAAGAGTGAAAGTTTGACCTCCTCCTGGCCGATTTGGATGCCTTTTATTTCTTTGTGTTGTCGGATTGCAGAGGCTAAGACTTCCAACACTATGTTGATTAACAGTGGTAAGAGTGGACATCCCTGTCTCGTTCCTGACCTTAGGGGGAAAGCTGTCAGTTTTTCCCCATTGAGGATGATAGCATTGGGTTGTTCATATATGGCTTTTATGATCTCGAGGTATGCTCCTCCTCTCCCTACTTTCTTGAGTGTTTTTATCAAGAAAGGATGCTGTATTTTGTCAAATGCTTTCTCTGCATCTCTTGAGAGGATCATATAGTTCTTGTCCTTTCTTTGATTGATGTGATGTATCATGTTGATTGTTTTGCAGATATTGAACCAGCCCTGCATCCCAGGTATAAATCTCATTTGGTCATGGTGAATAATTTTCTTAATGTATTGATGGAGCCGTTTGGCTAGTATCTTGTTGAGGATTTTTGTATCCATGTTTATCAGGGAAATTGGTCTATAGTTCTCCTTTTTAGTGGGGTCCCTGTCTCGTTTTGGAATCAAGGTAATGCTGGCTTCATAGAAAGAGTTTGGAGGTTTTCCTTCCATTTCTATTTTTTGGAACAGTTTCAAGAGAATAGGTGTTAACTCTTCCTTAAATGTTTGGTAGAATTCCCCCTGGAAAGCCATCGGGCCCTGGACTCTTGTTTTTTGGCAGATTTTTGATTACTATTTCTATTTCCTTACTGGTTATGGGTCTGTTCAAATTTTCTGTTTCTTCCTGTTTCAGTTTTGTAGTGTATATGTTTCTAGGAATTTGTCCATTTCTTCAAGATTGCCCATTTTATTGGCATATAATTGCTCATAATATTCTCTTATTATTGTTTTTATATCTTCTGTGTTGGTTGTGACCTCTCCTCTTTCATTCTTGATTTTATGTATTTAGGTCCTTTCCTTTTTATTTTTGACCAAACTGGCTAGTGGTTTATCAATTTTGTTAATTCTTTCAAAGAACCAGCTTCTGGTTTCATTGATGTGTTCTACTGGTTTTTTTTTTTTTTTTTTTTGGTTTCGATAGCATTAATTTCTGCTCTAATCATTATTATTTCCTGTCTTCTGCTGGTTTGGGGTTTTATTTGCTGTTCTTTTTCCAGCTCCTTAAGACATAAGGTTAGGTTGTGTATCTGAGATCTTTCTTCCTTCTTTAGGAAGGCCTGGATTGCTATGCACTTTCCTCTTATGACAGCCTTTGCTGTCTTCCAGAGGTTTTGGGTTGTGGTGTTATTATTTTCATTGACTTCCATATACTTTTTAATTTCCTCCCTAACTTCTTGGTTAGCCATTCATTCTTTAATAAGATGTTCCTCAGTCTCCAGTATTTGTTACCTTTCCAAATTTTTTCTTGTGGTTGTCTTCGAGTTTCATAACGTTGTGGTCTGAAAATATGCACGGTATGATCTCGATCTTTTTGTACTTATGGCTGATTTGTGTCCCAGTATATGGTCTATTATGGAGAACGTTCCATGTGCACTGGAGAAGAATGTATATTCTGCTGCTTTAGGATGAAATGTTCTGAATATATCTGTTAAGTCCATCTGGTCCAGTGTGTCACTCAAAGCCATTGTTTCCTTGTTGATTTTTTTTATTAGATGATCTGTCCATTGCTGTGAGTGGTGTGTTGAAATCTCCTACTATTATGGTACTACTATCCATGAGTTTCTTTATGTTTGTGATTAATTGATATATATATTTGGGTACTTCCACATTTGGTGCATAAATGTTTATAATTGTTAGGTCTTCTTGGTGGATAGATCCCTTGATTATGATATAATGCCCTTCTGCATCTCTCTTTTAAAAAATTTTTTTAATGTTTATTTATTTTAGAGAGAGAGAGAGACAGAATGCGAGTGGGTTAGGGGCAGGGTGAGAGGGAGACACAGAATCCAAAGCACGCTCCAGGCTCCAAGCTGTCAGCACAGAGCCTGACATGAGGCTCGAACTCATGAGCTGTGAGATTATGGCCTGAGTTGAAGTCAGACGCTCAACCGACTGAGCCACCCAGGTGCCCCTGCATCTCTTGATACACTCTTTATTTTAAAGGTTTTTTTTTTCAATGTTTATTTATTTTTGGGACAGAGAGAGACAGAGCATGAACGGGAGAGGGTCAGAGAGAGAGGGAGACTCAGAATCGGAAACAGGCTCCAGGCTCTGAGCCATCAGCCCAGAGCCTGACGCGGGGCTCGAACTCACGGGCCGCGAGATCGTGACCTGGCTGAAGTCGGACGCTTAACCGACTGCGCCACCCAGGCGCCCCGATACACTCTTTATTTTAAAGTCTAGATTTTCTGATATAAATATGGCTACTCAGGCTTTCTTTTGTTGACCATTAGCATGATAGATGGTTCTCCATCCCCTTATTTTCAATCTGAGGGTGTCTTTAAGTCTAAAGTGGGCCTCTTGTAAACAGCATATAGATGGATCTTGTTTTCTTATCCATTCTGTTACCCTATGTCTTTTGATCGGAGCATTGAGTCCATTGACGTTTAGAGTGAGTACTGAAAGATAGGAATTTATTGCCATTATGATGCTTGTAGAGTTGGAGTTTCTGGTGATGTTCTCTGGCCCTTTCAAATCTTTGTTGCTTTTGAGATATATATATATATATATATATATATATATATATATATATGAGTCCCCCTTAAAATTTCTTGCAGGGCTGGTTTAGTGATCTCAAATTCCTTTAATTTTTGTTTGTCTGTGAAACTTTTAATCTCTCCTATTTTGAATGACAGCCTTTCTGGATAAAGAATTCTTGGCTGCATATTTTTCTGATTCAGCACACTGAATATATCCTGCCACTCCTTTCTGGCCTGCCAAGTTTCTGTCGGTAGGTCTACTGCAAACCTGATCTGTCTTCCCTTGGAGGTTAGGGACTTTTTTTCCCCTGCTGCTTTCATGATTCTCTCCTTGCCTGAGTATTTTGTGAATTTGACTATGATATGCCTTGTTGATGGTCAGTTTTTGTTGAATCTAATGGGGGTTCTCTGTGCTTCCTGGATTTTGATGTCTGTGTCTTTCCCCAGGTTAGGAAAGTTTTCTGTTATGATTTGCTCACATAACCCTTCTACCCCTATTTCTCTCTCTTCCTCTTCTGGGACCCCTATGATTCTGATGTTGTTCTTTTTCAATGAGTCACTGATTTCTCTAATTCTTAAATCGTGCTCTTTTGCCTTAATCTCCCTCTTTTCTTCTGCTTCATTTTTCTCTATAAGTTTGTCCTCTATATCACTGATTCTTTGTTCTGCCTCATCCATCCTTGCCACTGCTGAACCCTTCTGTGATTGCAGCTCAGTTATAGTATTTTTAATTTCATTCTGGCTATTGTTTACTTCTTTTATCTCTGAAGAAAGGGATTCTAATCTATTTTCAACTCCAGCTAGTATTCTTATTATCGGGATTCTAAATTCTGGTTCTGACATCTTGCTTGTACCTGTGTTGGTTAAATCCCTGGTTGTTGTTTCTTCGTGCTCTTTATTTTGGGGTGAAATCCTTCGTTTTGTCATTTTGAAGGGAGAAAGGGTATTAATGAGGTAGAAATATTGAAATTTTGAAAATATTAAAATTAAAAAATTAAAAAACAAACACACACACAGAATTGAATAGATGATGCTAGATCCTAGGTGTGTTTTGGTCTGGGTGTTGAAAGTGGTTTGACAGATTAGAGGAAAAAAAATGGAGGGGGGAGAGAAAAAAAGGAAATCCTTTGAGAATTTGAGAAAATGAATACAGTGTAGTAGAATAAAATGAGATGATGGGAGTAAAATAGAATTTGAAAAAATATACAAAAAAGTAAAGAATATAGTAGAAAAAAATTAAAGAAAAATATTTTAAATAAAAATTAAAAATAAATATGATTTTTTTCTTGTTCTGTATTCAAGATAAAGAAAATAAATGAAAAAGAGAAAAAGATAAAGAAAAAAAGGAAATCTTGAAAATTTTAAAAAGTGAATACACTGTAGTAGACTAAAATAAAATGATGGAAGTAAAATAGAATTTGAAACAATTTTCATAAAAACAAAAAATATAGAAAAATTAAATAAAAATATTTGTAATAGAAATTGAAAGTAAAAATGAAGTTTTTCTCTTTCTGCATTCAAGAAAAAGAAAAGAAATGAAAAAGAAAAAAATAAAAAGAAAGAAAAAAGAAAAAAAGGAAATTGTTTCAAAATTTGAAAAGGTGAATACACTGAAGTAGACTAAAATAAAATGATGGAAGTAAAATATAATTTGAAAAAAATTACACAAAAGTAAAAAGTATAGTAATAAAAATTAAATAAATATATTTTTAATAAATATGAAAATAAAAATGAATTTTTTCTCTTTCTCTATTCAAGAAAAAGA
>NW_024413887.1:0-1274 GCF_014898765.1 Herpailurus yagouaroundi | reverse complement strand
GACCCAGTTCTGCCGCAGGCCCCGTGGGACCCGGCTCCTCCCACCCCCGGCGCCCTCCTGCCTCTCTGCAGCGCCCCCCCCCCCCCCCGAAGCAGCCTGAGTGACCCCCTCAGGTCGGGCTCCAGACCTCCCGGCCTCCTGCCCCCCAAGAGCAAGGGCGGGCAAGGCTCTGAGCTGTTGCAGACCGTCTCCCTCCCTGGTCCCCGGTGGGGCAGCCCCCTCCCTCACGCGGGAGGCCCCCTCCCGGGGCCCGCGCCCCACGCGCGACCCCTCTGCTCCCTCTTTCTGCCCCCTTGCTGCCCCGCCCGGTACAGGGGTGCTCGGGGCAGGCCCGACACCGCACGGCCCGCTCCCAGTGTTTGCTCAGGGAATGAACGTGGCCTCGTGGCTCAAGGAGGCCCGAGACGGCAGGGGGGCACTCACCCTGAACTGGCGCACCTCCCCGCTGTCCACCAGCTCGCGCTCCTGCTCGGGTGTGATGGCGTACGCCAGTTTCTAGAAGGGAAGGGGAGGCGTGGGCACAGGTGTGCGCTCGGTGAAGTGCACAGGCCCCTCGGCCACGCCGTGAGGCTGGGGCTGACGGCCTGGCCTCCCCAGACCCTGCAGCAGAGTCCAGCCCGCATGAAAGGGGAGGTTTCTGTCTCGACACCAAGCTGGCTGTGGGTTCCGGGTGAGTGAATGGCACGCACTCCCCCTGGAAGTGTCTGGGCCGGGGACCCTCCACGGTCACCACAGCCCACCTGCCTCACCTACTGAGATGTTCTGTGGTTTGTGTTCGGAGTCTGGCCCTTGGGGCTGCAGCCCTGCCTGCTCCAGGCTGAGAGAGGGCCCCTGGCTGGGCCCCGCAGGCAGTGAGGAGTCCCCCTGCATCATGCCAGCCTGCTTTGCCTGGGGCTCCGGTGACCCTGGGGCTCCCTCTGTCCCTCCCTCCCAAGAGGCCCCGGGGAATCCCAGGGACCTGGGGCCGTGCCTGCCCCAGACCCGGCCGACTGGCCAGGACTGCTCATTCCAGCCTGTGGGGGAGCCGTGTGGCCCCAGCAGGGTCCCCGGACTGGCCAGGGCATAGCAACGGGGCTCGGCTGCCCACTCTCCCCAGGAAACTGTGTGGGACGCAGGCACAGAGCGGCCTCGGAGCGACCTTTCGGGCCGTTCCTTCCAAGGAGGCCTGGGTCCTTTGTTGCTTCCAGGAATCCCGGGCCAGGAGATAAAGTGGTGGCTGGTCCCCCGCCCCCTCCTTTACAGGTGGAGGAGCGTGTGTGTGATGTGGGGGGGGG
>NW_024413886.1:0-1118 GCF_014898765.1 Herpailurus yagouaroundi | reverse complement strand
CTCCCAGAAGATGAAGAGAGAGACAAAGGGGTAGAAGTGTTAAGTCACCAAATCATAGCGGTATTTTTTTTTTTTTAACCTACGAAAAGGCACAGACATTAAAGTCCAGGAAGCACAGAGGACTCTCATAAGATTCCACAAAAATCCACCAGTAAAAGGAATATCATATTCAAATTCACAAAATACTCAGGCAAGGAAAGAATCATGAATGCAGCAAGGGAAAAAAGTCCTTAAACCAACAAGGGAAGACAACAAAGATCAGGTTTACAGCAGACCTACCCACAGAGGCTTGGCAGGCCAGAAAGGAGTGGCAAGATATACTCAATGTGCTGAATCAGAAAACTATGCAGCCAAGAATTCCTTATCCAGCAAGTCTGTCGTTCAAAATAGAAGGACAGATTAAAAGTTTCCCAGACAAATAAAACTTAAAGGAGTTCGTGACCACTAAACAATTCCTAAAGGAATTTTCAGGGGGGCTCCCTGAGGGGAGAAAAGATAAAAAAAAAAAGTATAAAAAAACACCAAAAGTACCAAAGACTGGATAGCACAAAAAAACATCACCACAAAATCCAACACTACAAGACACATAATGACAATAATCTCATATCTGTGAGTACTCACTGTAAACGTCAATGGCATAGATGCTCCAATCAAAAGACACAAGGTAACAGGGTGGGTAAAAAAACAAGATCCATCTATATGCTGTTTACAAGAGACCCATATTAGACCTAAAGACACCTTCAGATTGAAAGTAAGGGGCTGCAGAACCATCTATCATGCTAATAATCGCCAAAGAAAGATGAAGTAGCCTTACTCATATCAGACAATCTAGACTTCAAAATAAAGACTGTAACAAGAGATGAATAAGTGTGTTGTATCATAATTGAGGGGGTCTATCCACCAAGAAGACTTAACAATTGTAAACATTTATGCTCCCAATGTGAAAGCACCCAAAGATAAAAATCAATTAATCACAAATATAAAGAAGTTCATTGATAATAAAACCATAATAGTATGGGACTTCAACACCCCATTATGACAACAGAAAGATCATTTAAACAGAAAATCAATAAACAAACAATGGATTTGAGTGAGACACTGGACCAGATGGACTTAAC
>NW_024413885.1:0-3765 GCF_014898765.1 Herpailurus yagouaroundi | reverse complement strand
CCCTATATCTGCATCACTTGTTCTCCTACTTACTATTCTCTTCCTTTGGATCTTTATTAGCTGTATAATGGATATTCTGATTTTGTTCTTCATGTTTCTTCACTTCATTTGTATTTTCCATCTCTTTGTCAAACTGTGCTATAGTGTGTGTCTGTATTGTTTCACTAAAAGTTTCATTAAGTGCATCTCCTGAGGCTCCAAGAACATGAGTAGTTACCAGCTAGAAGCCTGGTTGTATCAGAGCAATAGACTAGGCAGAAGTCTGCCTAGAGTCAAAGTTCCCTTTGTATTGTTACTACATATTTGAATTTGAACTGAATCACAGAGCCTATAGTCAGACCTCATCAGGACCTGCTATTTATCTGTCTATGGAGATGTAGGACTGGAAGCGTTTGCAGATGCCCAAGTGATGTTAAGGCTTCAGTGACTGAGTTAGGACAATGAGAGATAAAAGTCAGGGTCATAATGCAAATATAGCCAAGAAGCCTCCTACATCACTGTGAGATCTCTGATATTTCATCTTCCTAGGATTCAGTTCCCTCAGTGGTATAATAGATTTGGGGGTGAAGAAGGCAAATCTCCTAACATTTTGTTCTTTGTCAAGCCAAGGGCACTAAGACAGAATAAACAGTGTCGATTTTGGAGCAGTTTGGGCGCTGATGATCCGTAATAAGAAATTAAGAATATGTAATGATTAATATCTAAAGAGGTACATCTAGAAGGCTAAGTAAATGTATTCATATAACCGTGCTTGTGTGTGTCTGTAGTTACAGCTGATTCCCGTTGCAGAATAGCTTGTAATAAATGTTAACGGCAGAGTTATGAATAATACTGCCTCTGCTCTTCATTATTGTGCCTAAGCCCTTTTAATAGCCTCCTAACTGCTCTCCTGCCTAACTTAAATCCATTTTTCACACTGCAGTTAAAACTCGGTAGATCTACAATGAAATCCAACTTGATCCAATGAGCAGAACCAGCTTGTGTACCGCCAAATAAGAGAATCCCCAGATGCTAGCGCTCATCCAGGATGACCTTTGGTTTCCTCTACCCCGTGGGAAGGTTGAAAGGCTGTGCGAACACAAGATCCTCCGAGAGAGACGCCTGCCTCCTCCCAGGGGTCGGCCCAGAGGGAACCGGAAGAAACCCGAAAAATCTCCAGAATCCTAAACGGAAGGAAGCGCGGAGCGAGAGACGCGCCGGGCGATGACGCACTTCTGGCGCGCCTCCTGCCCTATGTCAGCAGTCCGCCGGCAGCCGCCGGCCGCGGGAGGTGAGTGCAGAATGAGAGCCTTCTGTCCCGCTGGCTGGCTGCTCCTAGATTCCCGAGGCCTCTGGGGGAGGCCTACCTGGAATGGAGTCGGGTGATGGCGTGGCTCCCGAGGAGAACGAGGCGGTCTGCGAGCTGTCCCACTCTTCCCCGCACTCCCTTCACTCGTCGCCGCGACCGCATAAGGAAATGGGGGTTGAGGGTGTGGGCCGCCAGTGGAAAATGTAGCCCCCTCGGATGACCCACATGCTACAGTTCTAGTCCGTTACCCCACTGAGCGCTTATTAAGTGCAGTGTAGTTCAGGTTCCGGGGATGCAGCAATCAGTGAGACAGCCGCAGGGAACTTTCAGCCCAATGGGGAAGTGGATATTAATAAATTCTGATCATACCTCTGCCCCTGCTCATAATGACCCCATTAATTTTGGGCAGAAGCACGTTCCGAATATTCACGGGCCCTCTTGGCTTAGCGTCCCGCAGCTTCTTCATCCTAGGCCTTGCAGCCCCACTCCCCTTCCCCTGTTACAGGCTCCTTGGCCTTGTAAAACGTGGTTCTTCGTTCAGTATGTCCCCCTGCCCCCGCCGCCGCTGTTGTGGGCTAGTTAATTCCACTTCTCAAGTCTTCCTGGGTTAGGGCATTCCCCCTGCTTTCAGTAGCACTGTTGACACCATCATGGGGTTGCAGACCACCATATACCTTAGCACTTAACACAGTTGTAACCTCACACTTATTTTAGTGCAAGTCACACAAGAACAAGAAGTTTCTTTCCTGTGTTTGAATCCCTAGTGCTAACCAAATTCCCGTGCACAGAGTATACCTCAGTAAACATTGACGGAGAGGGCAAGCAAATATATTTGTAATTGCAGTGTAAGATACTTGATATAAGAAAAGAATACATGGCCAGCAGATCTGACTTAATTTGGATCTTCCAGGATATGACTTTCCAATTGAGATCTGAAGCTGTGAAAAGGCGTTGTTAACAGGTTAAAAAGGGGGCAAGTCGGGAAAGGCTATTAGAGGCAGGGGGAACAGCATATGCTAGGACATATTTGGGACCCATTCAGCCATTTAATACTTGTGTTATGACATTTCTTTTAATTAAAAAGCTAATTCTATTTCTAGTTAAAAAGTTAGGGAAATAAAATGGCAGAAAAAATAAAAATCATGAATAAGACTACCATTCAGAGATACTGTTTTAAAATTTTATCTGTTGAATGGTTTTGTAGATATAAGTACATATGTATGTTTACACACTTGAAAGTTGAAATGTGAAATTTTTTTACCTGCATTTGAATATTTTCCTATGTTGTGTTCCTATGTTTTGTTTTTTTGTTTTTTTAAATTTTAGAGTGCAAGCAAGGGAGAGGCAAGCAAGGGAGAGGCAAGCAAGAGAGAGTAGAGAAAATCTTATGCAGGCTCCATACCCAGCATGGAGCCAGACATGGGGCTTGATCCTATGACACTATGACACTAGGATCATGACCTGAGTGGAAATCGAGTAGGACACTCAACCAACTGAGACTCCCAGGCACCCCACCACAGAATGCTTTTTAATGACTACTTTGTTGTTTCTGATTTGTACCAAATTGTTGGATATTTAACTTTGTACCTTTTTCATATAAGAAATAACTGTGGTGAATGCTTATGAGCAGAAATCTTTGGACACATCTCAGATAAATTCCTCAAGTTGGAACTTTTAAAAATTGGGTTTAGGGACGCTTGGGTGGCTAAGTCAGTTGAGTGTCCAACTTTGGCTAGGGTTGTGATTGCGCGGTTTTTGAGCTCAAGCCGCATCAGGCTCTGTGCTGACCGCTTAGGGCCTAGACCCTAGTGTGGATTCTGTGTCTCCCTCTCTCTCTGTCCCTTCCCTGCTCCTGCTCTGTGTGTCTCTCTCTAAAAAATAAATAAACATTGAAAAAAATTGGTTTTAATATTTAACTACCTAGGGGCACCTGGGTGGCTCAGTCGGTTAAGCCTCTGACTTTGGCTCAGGTTGTGATCTCATGGTTCATGGGTTTGAGCCCGGCATCAGGTTCTGTGCTGACAGTTCAGAGCCTGGAGCCTGCTTGGGGTTCTGTGTCTCCCTCTCTCTCTGCCCCTCCCCTGCTCACACTCTGTCTCTCTCAAAACTGAACAAATGTTAAAAAAAATTTTTAGTAAAAATAAAATAAATAAAATTGAACTACCTAAGCAAATTTAAATAGTAGTACATGTGTGTGGTAAGAAAAAGAATTACCTGGGGTGCCTGGGTGGCTCAGTCAGTTTAGTGACTCTTGATTTTGGCCTAGGTCATGGTCCCAGGGTTGTGGGATTGGGCACCAAGCTGGGTGTGGAATCTGCTTAAGATTCTCTCTCTCTCTCTCTCTCTCTCTCTCTCTCTCTCTCTCTCTCTCTGTCTTTCTCTCTCTCTGTCTCTCTCTCTCTCTGTCTCTCCCTTTAACCTGCTCATACTCTCTCTGTTTCTAAAATTAGAAAAACAAAACAAAAACAAAATAACAA
>NW_024413884.1:0-1967 GCF_014898765.1 Herpailurus yagouaroundi | reverse complement strand
ATGCAATTCAGTTCAATATACTTGTGGAATCAGCACTCATTAAAAAAGGTACCAGGACCCCAAGGGACCACCTGTGCCTCTTTCAGTCACGGTCTATCTCTCCTTTGGGACGGCAATTTTTCGGACTTCTTACAGAATATACAACCTTTGCTTGTTTTTGGACTATATAGAAATGGAATATTGTGTGCTACACCTACCTTCTTTCACTCAAACTTATGTTAGTGATATTTGTTATTCATCGTAGTGCCTGCGTAGTGCCTGTGAGCTCTGAATACTTGATAGCCTTGCCAACACTTGCTAATATGATCTTTTTCATGTTATCTATACTGGCAAGTGTAGAGATTGTTTTTTTATTTGAGAAATATCAATCCAAGTATTGTATAAAAATAGTTAAAAAAAAAACCACAACATCCAAATTGCAGATCAGGGTTTGCAATAAAAAATCAAAAGCTTGGTTTCCCCCATGAACACCTCTTCCCCAGAGGCAACACTTTCTTTCCTTTTTTCTTTTTTTTTTAATCAGTGTTTTTTTAAACAGACCATTTTTTAGGACAATTTTAGATTTAGAGACAAATTGCACAAAAAATAGAGGTTCCTCACCCCAGTAGTTTCTATAGTACCTTGCACTAATGTGGATACATTAATTATAAGTGGTGGATGAGCCATTCTTGACTGACACTTTATCATTAGACACATTATCATTTACTAACAGTTAGGGTTCATTTTGTGTTATATAGATTCATAACTTTTGAGAAATGTATAAAGGTATGTATCTACTATTGCAGTATCATACAGGATAGTTACACCACCCTAAAGTGCCCTGTGCTCCGCCTATTACCACTTCCTCTCTCCCCCTACACCCTAATAGCCACTGGTCTTTTTACAGTCTCTGAAGGTGTGTTGTTGTTGTTGTTGTTGTTGTTGTTGTTGTCCTCGTCCTTGTCCTTGTTTTGTTTTCTTTTGTTTTCTTTTGTTTTGTTTTTCCAGAACGTTATCATAGTTGGAAACGTAAAGCAAATGGCTTTTTCGTATTGGATCCCTTCACTTAGTAATCCACACTTAAGTTTCCTCCAAGACTTTCTCCCTCTTTCCTTCCCTCCTCTTCTGTCTCTCTGCCTCCCTTTCATTGAGGGAGTTTATTTTCTAAAACAGCTTTTAAAAAGCTGGTTTACAGAAAAATACTGGAATGTGCAGAGTTCCCCTGTTCTCCCTCCTACCCCCCAAAACATAGTTTTCCCTACTGTAAACTTCTTGTGTCAGTGTAGTGCATTTGTTACAACGGATGAGCCCATATGAAAACTATTATTAACTGAAGACCGAAGTTTACCTTAGCATTCACTGTGGTGTGCAGTTTGGTGAGTTTTGACAAACGCACAATGCCATGATTCAAAGCATTTCACTGTCTTACAAGATGTTTCACTGCCGTAAATATTCCCTGTGCTTCATCTATTATTCATCTCTCCCTTTCCCCCTGAGTTCCTGGCAACCACAGGTCTCTTTACCGTCTCCATTATTTGAGGCAACACTTTTAACTGTTCCAGGTTTATATTCTTTAGTTGGGAATCTTCATGAAGATAAGTAGTATAGTATACTGCTGCTTATTGATTTGTCAGTTTTAAGCACTGTCTACTGACCTCCTATGTGAAGTTGACATATAGATCGCTTAAGCCACCTGTCTTCTCTCTCCTCACCTTCCGATATATTCCCGAACTTCTATCTGTATACTGTTTCAGTCAGGTCCAGCCAGCCGGTGGGTCACTATAGGTATTTAAACAGTTACACACGTGATGGGAAATCCCAGAAGCCAAACAAAGGATGGCGAAGTAATCAGGAATTCGTATCATCAGAAAGCTGTTTCCACCCCCAGAGCTTGAGAAAGTCAGAACCATATATAGCAGGAACTGAGAACATGGGAGAAGAGGCTCTTGGAATGAAGCTAGAATTTGGAGGAGATAAAATCACTGGTA
>NW_024413883.1:0-4250 GCF_014898765.1 Herpailurus yagouaroundi | reverse complement strand
GAAGTTACTTTTTTGTCCCTTTACCTTCCTTTCTCCTCGGCCTTGGCTAGGGAATTCCAGTCTGCCCTTACTTGCTTAGGAAAACAAAAAGCAAACATTATTTACAACGCTGGTAACTCCAGCCTTCTTCAGCCCAGGGGGAGAGGTTTACGTTTAAAAATGGGGCTACTTGCTTTCCAGCATCTAGCCGCTCGGGGGTCGGAGCGGGGCCGGGGTTGGGGGACGCCGGTGAACAGATCGCCAGGCTCTGGAGGGTATTTGAAACTTTTCCTGCTCACCCTGCGCCCTCGGGGGTTTCCCTGCCTGCCGGCTAACCTTTACACTAATTGTGCCCAACCCACGCACTCTTTAAACTTGGGCTGTAGTATTCATATTTAGGCTTTTCCGAATCCAGCTGCCATCAAAGTGCTGAGCGCGCCCAGGAAGTGCTTCCCTTTCGCCCCTTCCTTAAGCAGCACGAATCTGCCTTCTCTGGCCGGGAAAGCCTCTGTAGAGACCTAGTTCCCCTTTTGACATTCTTATCGCAAAAGCTCAGGTAACACACCCGAGAAGAAGGAGATCCAGACGGATGGCCTTAGGTTTCAGGTCTTTTTTGCGTCTTTTTTTTTTTTTTTTAATTTTAAGTTTTGGGTTTCTGTTTGTTGTTTACTTAAAAAAACAAAACAAAACAAAACTAAGGCACCTAAACAAATGGAGAATTTGCCCATCACCTGTTTAAAGGAAAGGAATTCTCTTTTTCCCCCGGGAATAAGTGTTCTGGTTTAAAGCACAGTGAAGGAGGATGCTCATGTGAAATGACAGAGCGAAAAGTTCCACTTAGTTTTTAGGAATGGAGAATTAAAACCCCAGTATATCTCCTAGAAGGATCTCTGGGTAGTCCCACCCACTCTCTTTCTGGGGAAGAGGCAGATGTGAAGGAAGGAATGGCTTTGTTAAAGAAGTGTTCTCCAGCCTGAAGCCATCATCCTTCATTTCACTTAACCTCTAAAGAATTAAGTATGTGAAAGATTATTTAAAAGTTATATTTGAGTGATCATTAATGTGAGAGAATGGCTTAGGCCTTCACGTGGTTGAGTGACTTGGCACTTTTTTATATATGCAGCTGCTATGTTAGGGCTTATCTGGGTCCACTTTTAAGTTAGCTGTCTGGTTTCTCTATACACTCAGCATACCTTACATTACATTGTCCTTCTTTTATCCTCCAGAAAATGTGTACTCAAGGTATGAAAACTAACTTTCATATTACTCTAAGCACAGCATAATTATGATAGCAAATCTGCTGAAAAACCATGAATATCAAGTATTTGTAACTATGTTTGTGATTTTGCCTCCAAAACAATTAGATGACTTAAAATTGCTTTTTGGATGCAGAGCATCTCAATGGGGTAAAGTTTTGCCACTCGATAGTGCTTATAGACCTTTAGATGAAACTACAATTGTGTTGTTGAAAATAGTTACCTTTAAAAACATCATGGTGCTTACTGCTTATGGCATTTGGCCAGGGGCAAAGATTTTGTGGATGTTTGATTAAATATTTCAAATTTTTTATGTGACATTGCTATTAGTAAATGTGTACCAGATACCAGTTGTGCAGGTATGTATAACAATACTATACATCAATTTGTATTAAATCAATTTATATTAAAAGTGAGATCTCTTTTTATGGTTGACAAAACTTGGGAGCAAGCTTGTTTTCTTGGACTCTTTAATGGTTGAGTGTTCATGAAGTAGTTACAGAAGATACCATGCAGTTTTTTCCTTTTTCTTTCTATGTAATTTTAAAAGATCATTTTTGTATCCCATTTCTCTGTCATTAGGACACTGTGCCTGTAATAAAGCCAGGGGTTTTGTTTTTCCGCTTCACACATCAAAATCCTAGTTAGATGAAATGTTTTAATCTCAAAGATCTGAATTGTATCTTCTCTCCATATTAGTGCAGGGATATTGTTGTCCTTCTCCAGAGTAAACTGGATGGTACTGGGGCTGACTGATTATTGGCTGCAGTAGTCTAGTATTGGGACTTTTATATCAGGAAGACCATTGATAACTTAAATTGCTTTCATTTTTCATAGTTAAGTGATTTATCCCTGAAGTCATGCCAAATTGGGATATCACAAGTATGTGGAAGATTTTTTTTAAGTAGAGTGTTTATTAGGTGGAATAGAGTAACTTTTATGTTACTTACCTAGTAGTAAGAGAAAAAGGCAGGTTTAGATTGCAATGGTCATTTGTAGTGGTGAAAATAACATTTTTATGCAAAGGTAATTATACCTGTATTTATTCACTGTCAGTAGGATACACACTTAGATTTATGGATAGTGAGTTTTTTGTGCAGTAGATGGATAGGTTTCTCTAATTTAAACGGACCATCTCTCTTGTGACCAGTGGCAACAACTCATTAAGGGTGGTATTATGGTTTGTGACCAGGAACAGTTTTTCCTGTGAAGTATGCTATGAATTAACTGCTCCATAGGAAGAATTTATTGACACTGCTACCGTAGCTTACATTTTTGAGTGTTTACTATGTGCCAAGCACTGTGCTAATATGGTAATGTACATTATCATATTTAATCTTCACAACAGACCTATGAGGTGTATATCATTGTTATCTCCACTTTACAGATCAAGAATCTATGGATCATAGAGGTTAAGTATCTTGCAAAAAATCACAGAGGTATTAAGTTGGGGAGCTGGAAATGTGAATTGAGACACCTTGACTCCAAATCCTTTACCCTCAATCACTGTACTATACTGCCTCTTTTGTATGTGGTCTGTAAAGATTTATTTGCTCTTCAGAGTGTTTGGATCTCTGCTACTTTTTTTCTTTTTTTTTTTTTTTTGTTGGTGGAGACACAAGAGTTGAAAGGGAAATGATAATGGGGATTATATCTCTTCCTGCTGATGTTGGGAGAAGTAGCATGGCATAACAGAAAGAGCTTTGGAGGTAGAGTAAAATTTCATAATAGAGATCAGTTTGATCTCCATATGTAGGTCTACATATAGAGAGATAATTTAAAAGCAATATAGAAGCAATTGCTTGCTGCAGGTTGTATGATTTTATACAATCACATTTTTATATTAACTAACTTCTCAAAGTTAGATTTCTGAAACAACTATAATTTGTGGTGGATGATTATTTTGAGGAAAGATTTGCTTTATCCTTCTTTTAATTAGTTTCCGTAATTTTAAGTATACTGAACTTTTCAGGAGCATGTCTATTGTGATAAAACAGGGTATGTGTATATGGTGGCACTCTGCTTAATATGCCCAATTCACATATGTTGTTTTTACCAATTTACTTACCTATCATATCCAATTGTATTTACTCAACTATCTATATAACTTTAGTCTTGTGTATATATTTATGTATGTACCTGTCCTTTGTGTAAGAGTGTGTACATTTTTTTCTGTGTTTTTATTTGGCTTTTGATGTTTGTATATATGACACATGAGACTCTTTACTTGAGTTAACCTTTTTTTTAATTTAATATATGAAATTTATTGGCAAATTGGTTTCCATACAACACCCAGTGCTCATCCCAAAAGGTGCCCTCCTCAATACCCATCACCCACCCTCTCCTCCCTCCCACCCCCCATCAACCCTCAGTTTGTTCTCAGTTTTTAACAGTCTCTTATGCTTTGGCTCTCTCCCACTCTAACCTCTTTTTTTTTTTTTTCCTTCCCCTCCCCCATGGGTTCCTGTTAAGTTTCTCAGGATCCACATAAGAGTGAAACCATATGGTATCTGTCTTTCCCTGTATGGCTTATTTCACTTAGCATCACACTCTCCAGTTCCATCCACGTTGCTACAAAAGGCCATATTTCATTTTTTCTCATTGCCACGTAGTATTCCATTGTGTATATAAACCACAATTTCTTTATCCATTCATCAGTTGATGGACATTTAGGCTCTTTCCATAATTTGGCTATTGTTGAGAGTGATGCTATGAACATTGGGGTACAAGTGCCCCTATGCATCAGTACTCCTGTATCCCTTGGATAAATTCCTAGCAGTGCTATTGCTGGGTCATAGGGTAGGACTATTTTTAATTTTCTGAGGAACCTCCACACTGCTTTCCAGAGCGGCTGCACCAATTTGCATTCCCACCAACAGTGCAAGAGGGTTCCCGTTTCTCCACATCCTCGCCAGCATCTATAGTCTCCTGATTTGTTCATTTTGGCCACTCTGACTGGCGTGAGGTGATATCTGAGTGTGGTTTTGATTTGTATTTCCCTGATAAGGAGCGACG
>NW_024413882.1:0-4029 GCF_014898765.1 Herpailurus yagouaroundi | reverse complement strand
CATTGAATTCATGTCCTATTAATATAGCACTAAAGCAGATCAATAAAAAGCATAGAAAATTTAGGTGAATATTAAATGTTTAAAGCAATCTTGCCCAGAAGCACTTGGGTGGCTCAATCAATTAAGCATCTGACTTTAGCGCAGGTCATGATCTCATGATTCATGGGTTTGAGCCCCACTTCGGGCTCTTTGCTGTGCTGTGCGTCTGAGCCTGGAGCTTGCTTTGGATTCTGTGTATCCCTCTCTCTCTGCCCATCCCCTGCTTGTGCCCTGTCTCTCTCTCTCAAAAATAAATAAACATTGGGGCGCCTGATGCTCTGTTGGTTAAACGTCCAATTTTGGCTCAGGTCATGATCTCACAGTTTGTTGAGTTCGAACCCTGCATCAGGCTCTGTGCTGACAGCTCAGAGCCTGGATCCTGCTTTGTATTCTGTGTCTCCCTCTCTCTGTCCCTCCCCTGCTCATGCTCTGTCTCTCTTTCTCTCAAAAATTAATAAAAGCATCAAAAGAAAATAAAAAATAAACATTAAAAAAGAAAGGAAATCCTACTCATGGTATAAAAGAAATGTATTTCCTGATTTCCTTAAGAAGTTGTGCTCATTCTTTTGTGGTATGTTGGGTGCTATTAAGTCACCCTGGCACTCCCACACCAACCCAGCCAGTGGGCCTGGCCTAGGTGCCAGGATTGGCCTCAGCCAATGCACAGGCTGACCTGTGTTAATGACCGATTAACACAATGTGGCCATGAAAAGATGGACCAAATTAACCAGACTTCATCCCATGGGAGTTTCAAGTGTGAAACATCCAAATAAAATGATTAGGACTGAAAGCTGGAGCTGAAAAGATGAAGAAAAGAAGATGAAAGAGAAGCCTTGGGGTAACCAGAACTCCTGAGAAGAGGAGTGGCCCTGAGAGAAAGACCAGATTCTGAAGCTTTCAGTTCCCAATGGCCGGCCCATCAGCCAGTTGGTAGGTGAACACCTTGACTTAAAATAGCCACACTAAAACCACCAGCTGCTGGAGACGGGACCATATACTGAGAGAGGCCTCAGAGGAATTGTTCCAGGATTGGTGTCAGCCATGAAGAGCAAACAACCAGCATGCTTCAAAGTACGCTACTGATGTGTAAAAGTCCGTGTCTACAGCTTACGAAAGAATGTTCAAGAATGTGATGGTGAATGATGGGCGCTTTCTTCCCTTGAGCCAGGAGAGCTTCTTAGAACTGCAAAAACACTTTCTAGTCAACACATTATCAAAACATTTACGGACGTTGTTATGTTGCTAATGTTCACATCTAACTAATCTATGTCTCACTCCTTTTCTATTGATGGGAAAGGTGACAGATAAACCCATTTTTAAGTATGCCGTATGGCACATTAAATAGCAAACAGATTTTGGAACATTACTAAGAGGACTTTATGCATGTTTGAATTGAACAAAAAGATTGACATTATTAGGAAACAAAGCACCTGCGAGAGGAAGAAAGTTTCATTTATACAAATAGCATCTTTTAGCCAAAGTCTCATAAAAACAACCCTAAATCAAACTCTTCTTCTGATGAACCGTCATGTAAAAATAAAAATTATCTTGCTTTTGCTTATCTGTCTGGCATTATCGAATCTCCAGAGTACTTCAGTAGTTTACAGAAGCTATTTTAGGAATTATAAAGGGGTAACACATTCTTAATTACATATTCTCTAGGTATAGATTTTACAAGTGTTAGCATGCCCTGGAGCATAGGAGTGGTTACTCCTGGGCACCTGGGTGGCTCAGTCAGTTAAGCGTCTGACTTCAGCTCAGGTCATGATCTCATGGTCTGCGAGTTCAAGCCCCACATCAGGCTCTGTGCCCACAGCTGAGAGCCTGGAGACTGCTTCGGATTCTGTGTCTCCCTCTCTCTCTGCCCCTCTCCCACTTGCACTCTGTCTCCCTCTCTCTCAAAAATAAAATAAAAACATTTAAAAAGTTAAAAAAAAAAAAAAAAAAGGAGAGGTTACTCCTACACATGTTCATCGAGTACTTTCGATTGGCCAGGCACTGGGAAAGCAGTGAACAGACATGGTCCCTGCCTTCGTGGAGTTTATAGACCAGAGAGGTCAAGCATTTAACTAACCAAACCAGGTGTATATTTACTTACATACTGAGGTGTCATGAAAGCCAAGTGAGAGAACATTTTGAGAAGGAGAGGAGGGCAAACGGTGTCCAAAGATACCAGATGTCACATAAAATTAAGGGCCAAAAAGTGCCCGTAAGGTTAAGCAACAGAACATGGTTGGTGCCATTGGCCTGAGCTATTTCAGGGGACTGGTGAGGGCAAATGGCTGACTGTATTGAAAAAGGACTAGGAAGGGAACACCTGGTTGGCTCAGTTAGAAGAGCAAGTGACTCTTAATCTTGGGGTTGTGAGTTTGAGCCCCATGTTGGGTATAGAGATTACTGAAACAAACAAACAAACAAACAAACAAACAAACAAACAAAAAACCGGGGCACCTGGGTGGTTCAGTCCATTGAGCATCTTGATTTCGGCTCAGATCATGATCCCAGGGTCATGGTATTGAGCCCCGCATCAGGCTCCATGCTGAGCGTGGATCGTGCTTTAGATTCTCTCTCTCTCTACCCACCCCTCATCCCTCTCCCAAGTGCTCTCTCTCTCTCTCAAAAAAAAAAAAAAGAGAGAGAGAGAGAAAGAGAGAAAAAAAGAAGAAAGAAGTGAAAGAGAAAGAGAGAGAGAAAGAAAGAAAAAGAAAAAGAAAGAAAGAAAAGAAAGAGAAAAAGAAAACCAGAAAGGACTAGGAAATAAGGAGTTGGAGATATGGAACACAGACTCTTATTATCCAGGAGCAGTTTCCTACTCAGGTACAGAAGGTATCAGTTTGGAAGCTTTCAGCTGCAAGTATGAAAATAGCCCACGAACAGCAGTTTAAGCAATCAATTGTTTTAATAAATCGCATAGTGAGAAGTTTTTTTTTTTGCACAGTAAGAAGATGAGAGGCAGGCTCAATAACACCATTAGTTATCTCAGTTCTCTTTATTTCATTAGGTCAAATCCTCTTCCCCCTAAAAATACTTTTTTAGGCTAAATCATTTGTTGTTGCAGTTATTGGTGTTTTGATCATCTATCTATTTCAAATCGGTGCGATTTTATTACTTATCTTTTTAAACATTGTGTTCCACATGGAAATTAATTTAGAGAAGCTCCAGTTACACCACTGGCCCTTACCACTAACAGACTTAGCTGTGTGTGCTCATTCCAAGAGTAAGTTCTTTACTGCTGGAATCGTTCAAGCTTACTTCACGCACAGGTTGGAACTTCATTCCCTGTGGACCTGGTTATCCCACGCTGAAATAGTTGAGTGCTTGTAAATACAAAGCAGCAGAAGTTGAGTTTTTTCAATTCTGTTATTCCATGTGATCACTTAGGGTTTCCATTGGTGTTTATTATGAAACAGAGGGCAAATTGTGAGGCACAATATTGTGTTGAGTGAGTGCAGATTTTAGTTCACACATGAAATACTTTAGTGGTTTTGAATACTATCTTTAAAATTCAAATTTCTTCTTTTTAAACTGTTAATCGTTAAAGTTAAAGACAGAACTAACAAAATATAGGGGCGCCTGGGGGGCTTAGTCCATTATGCGTCCGACTTCAGCTCAGGTCATGATCTCGCCGTCTGTGAGTTTGAGCCCTGCATTGGACTTTGTGCTGACAGCTCAGAGCCTGGAGCCTGCTTCAGATTCTGTGTCTTCCTCTTTCTCTGCCCCTCTCCTGCTCCTGCTCCGTATCTCTCTGTCAAAAATAAATAAACATTAAAAAAACTAAAAAAAAAAAAAAAAGAAAATATAATCATCAGTGGCATAGTTTATTAGTTACCTATGTTGTGACTTCTCAGTAACTTATTAGTTACTGGACAGATTATTTACATAAAATATTATTGTGTCAGACTCTAATCAAAGCAGCAATACATAAAAGTTGTGGATAAGGTAATTTATTGATCTGCTTTAGTGCTATATTAATAGGACATGAATTCAATG